>NW_007437801.1:0-430 GCF_000475195.1 Diaphorina citri
AACTTTGTACTGGAACCTAGTGGACTGGAGGACTCTTTGTCTTTCAGAGCTATACCACCTCCTTCCGTAAGTAGATAAGAACTAATTAATCCCCTTTAAAATTGTACAAATATTTAATTTCAGGTGCATATTGCATTTATATTTAAGCTCTCTTTTGGTGGATATAATCCGATCCCTAGTGGTTAGATAGTCATTTAGCAAATGGTCAATAAAATATATTCTGAAAGAATACAGTTTTATTTCCATCTCTTGATCCAATTCAAATAAAAGTCACGAAAAATGTTCAATAATATAAAAAATAAAAATAAATAAATGTCTTTCTTTGTGTTATTATTTCACAACTTTGGTGCTTACTGCAGCATTGTAGTATTTTTCCAAATACATATATCGCAATAATCCAGCTCCCAATTACCTACCATGCTGGCACCGG
>NW_007437802.1:0-430 GCF_000475195.1 Diaphorina citri
TCGGAACTAGCGTGATGGGAGGCCGTAAGGCAGAAGCGTAGTGAGAAGGATGATTCGGACCAATTGGTATACTTTCTACACGTAGATAGTAGATAAACTTGAGGAAATCTGGAACCCTATGCCCATCATACTTAATACCTAAAACAGCTCTTATTTAATGTTTTTCTACCTTCCTGTGCGATTTGAACCGAGCACAACGCTCAAAACCTGTGAGATACCGGGATTATTTAATTAATTACATATTTATTGGATAGTAATCTAATTAATCTTGTTTTATCTGTGTTTTTCTAGGAGTTTTCCTGAACTTCTTTATCATCCTGAAAATTTCCCTGGGTTGAGAGGGAGATTAGGACCACACCACTGACGGGAGGACTGTCTGGTCTCGCTTCGTTGAGCAAAAAATCCCTTCGGATAATCAATCGTAGAGACA
>NW_007437803.1:0-430 GCF_000475195.1 Diaphorina citri
AGATGCTGAGTTACTTCCTCTCTTTTCTCTTTCTCCTCTCTTTCTCTTCCCTTTTCTCCTTCCTCCTATTTCTCCCCTCCTCCTCTTCTTTCTCCTTCCCTTTATTCGTCCTTACACTCTCGCTCTCCTACCTTTTTCTTTATTTTCTATTCCTCTCCTTCTCCTTCCGTTTATTCCTCTTCCTCTCCTCCTGCTTTCTATCCTTCTCCTTCCCTCTCATCTTCGTCCTCCTCTCCTTCGTTTTCTTTTGCTTCTTCTTTTTTTCTCCTTTACCCTGAAGTGAAAATATTTTATGTGCTTTTAACCGTTATCACATTTTCTTCCTTTTCTTATCATTATGATTCCTTTTATGTGTCTTTTGTTCTTTTTTACACACAAGAGCACGTGGATATGATTTTTTCCCTTCTCCCTCTACAAAATCTTCACTTCT
>NW_007437804.1:0-430 GCF_000475195.1 Diaphorina citri
GGAGATCGTTTTTATTGTACATCAATTTTAAAATAATAAATAAATGGTTATATTCAATCAATCAATCAATCAATCTCTATTTTCTTTCTTTCTAAGGTAACCCAGAGATTTTGCTTTTTTTTATGAGTGTTTTACCGCCGCGCCGTTTTTATTTCGTAGCAGTGAGACAACTACTATAATAATATTAGGTGATGTCAAAGTAACACGAAATAAGAAAAAGGATTTTTTTCTATCCAAATAGTGCATTTTACCCCTATTGTGGGATTCGAACCCAGGACCTTCTGCACGGCAACCACTCAAACTCGCAGAGCTACAAGTATCCTCCGATGAACACCCCGGAAAAACAGACGAGAAGCAAATTGGAAAGCACTTAAAACCATTCAATTTTATTCGGAGCTCTTCTCGCTTTGCCCTTAAACCCACAGAGATA
>NW_007437805.1:0-430 GCF_000475195.1 Diaphorina citri
GTGAATGAATTTCGAGATATGAAGACGATATTAAAGCAGGGTCTTCACTTGTGTTGGAAATATCTGACGATAAAGATGTACGACAATGCTTCTTCAAAGTGGACGTCTTGGGAAATTGTCGTAGGTACCATGTCCAGATGTCCACATTTAGGGAACACTGTCGTACAACATCTTCATCGTCTGATATTTCCGACAAATTTTTGACTTGTGTACCAGCCAAGTTAGCTTGGAAGCAGCTCGCCTGCTTTGCAAGCGCTAGGTTACGAGCTCGATGCCTACCAAGGGGTGAACTTTCCCCTTAACAGACAAGGTTCTTTCTCGAAACGGCTGGCTTTCTCCCTATCCTGTCCGCCTCCTCTCTTCGATTACGGGACAGAGCTCTGTTATTACCATTCCCTCTATCAAGCCTCTTCAAAAAGAGGCTGAAAAC
>NW_007437806.1:0-430 GCF_000475195.1 Diaphorina citri
TCAGATTTGGATTTTTCCCAACTTTTTACATAGGAATCGACCATTTATTCATAATTTTTACCCATTTGCAACTCCTCCTGGATGAGCACAGATAAAATTATTTAGCAGATTTAAATTTCGAACCTGTCCCTTGTACTTCATAACTTACTGTAGGTAATGGGATCCAATAGCGTTCTCTCTAGAGTATTAAAAAAAGTAAGGAATAAATGATAATTTAAGGAGGCACTAAAAACTCCTTAAATACATACAGGGAATTTTTTAACCAAGCAAGAAATTTTCTCCCCCTGATTTTTTTTCATCTGGCAACACTGTGGTGCACTTGTGTTTTGATTTTTGTCCTTTTCAAACCACCACCTAGTGTTGGGAATAATCGATTATTTCACATAATCGATTATCAATAATCGATTATAAAAAATAATCGATTAATCGA
>NW_007437807.1:0-430 GCF_000475195.1 Diaphorina citri
ATTTAATTACCCATTCTACCGAGACAGAAAGAAACGAGAGAGGGAGATAGAGAGAAAGAGGAAGGGAGAAAGAGCAAGGGGAAGAAACGAACAAATAAATAGAAAGGGAGAGAAAAAGTAAAGGGAGAAAGATAGATAGAGAGAGAAGAGGGGAAGAAAAAGGAGAGGGAGAGAGGAGAAGGAAGAAAGAGCAAAAAAGAGGAACAAATAAGAGAGAGAGAGAGAGACAGAGAGGGAGAAAGAAAGAGAGATGAGGAGGGAGAGAGAATATCTACAATTTTAATGAGTTTTTCTCACGTGTAGGTAGGTATATAGGTAAATTAGGTACGAGTAGGTATCTAGGTAGGTCAGGTAGGTAGGTACTAATTTTATCGTTATAGCCTTGAAGTTGATAATGTTTCTCTTCCGATATCCAATTTAATAATTTCCT
>NW_007437808.1:0-430 GCF_000475195.1 Diaphorina citri
TTTTGGCACTAAAAACTGACCATCGAAAATTTGACCCGATTACATTACTTTCCTTCCTTTAGGATAAGGAAAGTAAAAGGAGACGTTTGATCTCAGAGTCTCACACGGATCTGTAACAGAGGTCTTGTCGTCCCGAAATCGAAGACGTCCCAAAATCGAAGAGTAAAAAGATCGAAGATAGCCGAAGATAGAAGATCAGACGTTCCGAGACCGGAAACAAACCTCATTTGTTTAGGATACAACAAACCTCATCTGTTTAGGATACAACAAACCTCATCTGTTTAGGATACAACAAACCTCATCTGTTTAGGATACAACAAACCTCATCTGTTTAGAATACAACAAACCTCACCTGTTTAGGATACAACAAACCTCATCTGTTTAGGATACAACAAACCTCATCTGTTTAGGATACAACAAACCTCATCTG
>NW_007437809.1:0-430 GCF_000475195.1 Diaphorina citri
TGCCTGTGTTTATGTTGGAACCGCTGGAATCGGTTGAGTCTCCGAGCTCACCGGACGAACACCTGTTGACCGCGCGATCGCGACTGAGGAATCACAGCTATATTGGGGCCATTCAGAGTGAAAACGTGCTGGTGCGGGCTGGTTTGCAGAATGTACTACAGGTGAGTCACCCTTTATACCTTTGTTTTTTAATCTTGAAATATACCCCTAAAATTGAAATCATAGGAACTCGCATATACGTACCTTTTTTTCCTGGCACGTACCTACCTAAAACTACCAGGAAGTCATAGGAACTTGAGCACTTTAGACGTTAACACTTGCTGCCACAGGCCACTTGTGTATTTTCAATGGTAATCTGATAGAGAGCCTCTGAGTGAAATTCTGCAATTTTTTGATGAAAAATTCCAAAAATTAAAGAGTCTGTCTCTCA
>NW_007437810.1:0-430 GCF_000475195.1 Diaphorina citri
AGTAGGTACAGATCTCCTTATTACCTAGCTATTAGCGAGCTTTTGAAAATTTTCCGTGAGTTGTTGTTGATGTTTTTGTTGTTGGTGTTTTGTTGTAGTTGTTGGTGTTGTTGTTGTTGTTTAATTTGATATATAGGTCGACCAGGTTTGGATAAGTCCTTCTATGGGGACAGACAGACACAGAAGCAAATACAATAGTCCGTCCCTATACCTTTTATTATTCCTCTTGTAATTTAATAAAGGAAGGACGGACTAAAAACTCGCGATAGGAAAAAAAAAATTGTTCCCACTAAGCACCGCACGATTTCTTCTTCTTCCTAGACCTTTCCTATTTAAACAGGAAATTGAATAAATTAATTAATAGTGGTTTCTCACCTCGTCACTGATCTCGTGGTTTCTCGCCTCCTGGTTCTGCGCGAAGCGTGTCACA
>NW_007437811.1:0-430 GCF_000475195.1 Diaphorina citri
GCGGGCTGACCTCTCTGTTGTTGGGATGATGGAGCCGGGGGGGCCGTGTCAGTGTTTGGTGTCTCTACCGTAGGTCTGGAATAAATATAGGTACTTTATGATGGGGCCGTGTCAGTGTTTAGTGTCTCTACCATAGGTCTGGAATAAATATAGTTACTCTATGATGGGGCCGTGTCAGTGTTTGGTGTCTCTACCGTAGGTCTGAAATAGTTATAGTTACTTTATGATGGGGCCGTGTCAGTGTTTGGTGTCTCTACCGTAGGTCTGGAATAAATATAGTTACTTTATGATGGGGCCGTGTCAGTGTTTGGTGTCTCTACCATAGGTCTGGAATAAATATAGTTACTTTGATATGGGGCCGTGTCAGTGTTTGGTGTCTCTACCATAGGTCTGGAATAAATATAGTTACTTTATGATGGGGCCGTGTCAG
>NW_007437812.1:0-430 GCF_000475195.1 Diaphorina citri
GAACCTGTGTACACAAACCCATGTCAACCATCACCTTGTGGACCAAACAGTCAATGCCGTGAAGTCAACAAGCAAGCTGTGTGTTCATGTCTGCCAAATTTCTTCGGTAGTCCTCCAGCTTGTAGACCAGAATGTACTGTCAACTCTGATTGTCCATTGAACAAAGCTTGCTTCAACCAGAAGTGTGTGGATCCATGTCCAGGAACTTGCGGTCAAAATGCAAACTGTAAAGTTTTCAATCACAATCCGATTTGTACATGCAGACCTGGATTTACTGGCGATCCACTTATCTCATGCAACAGAGTACCACGTAAGTTTTCCTTTCTTAATAATGTAGAATTTAAAATATCAGATTTAAAAATGGTAACTTTATAACTTATTACCATTATCGGAAAACTGAACTACTTCGCGTCATTTTTTGAGACTTCAA
>NW_007437813.1:0-430 GCF_000475195.1 Diaphorina citri
GCTAAAGTAGGGGAAGTGGAATGAAAAACACGCGTCGGGTTCGCATCGCACCCACGTCGGAATGAAAAACAGACCTTGCGTAATTCAAAATCGAGGACCAAAACCAAACCAAAAATAAAAAATAAAAGGTACAGGAAACAGGAATGGGACTTGTACTTGAAAAGGAATAAACTTCATTGGGAAAAGTGGAGTAGAAAAGAAAAATCTGCCAGCGACAGATACCCAGCATAGAAATCTCACTGGATTAAAGGTAGGTGCATAGAACACAACTTCAAAAACAATAATTTCCCAAGTTAATTTATAGGTACCTATCTACCTAGTCTAACCAATGTAATTTGTCTTCTCTCAGGCCCTCAAGAACTGAAAAATTGAAATCCTGAATCCACCATGACTTCTGACATCCGAGATATTCTTGAACTCGAGAGGGATG
>NW_007437814.1:0-430 GCF_000475195.1 Diaphorina citri
GATAAGTGGATAATGCAGGTAACCTAAATTCAGAACTGGATGATGACGGTCGTGATCTTGAAACTCTGAAAGATGTTGAACATCCAACGTTCCAACAACGTCTTTCTAAAGGTTATTGGATTTGAAATAACATCTTACTAAAAGTATTGGCCTTCCTTAAGGTAAACTACTGTTGCTAACTACAAAGAGGTAATACCTGCACAGCCCAGCAGGAAAACCAGGTTAAGGAGATCTTGTTATTGAAGTTTTCCTGCACAAGAATTGAATAGGTGGATTACATGAGGACATTACGCACCGAAGCAGTCCAGTTAGTGGCTCGTGTAAGTATAAACAACTCTGGCGCATGGCGTTGAGTCCATTTGGAGAAAATGCAGTTCTGTACAACTACAAATCCAATTGAAATTGACCAACTAACTGGACTGGAAAGTCA
>NW_007437815.1:0-430 GCF_000475195.1 Diaphorina citri
TACTTTATACTATCTTTTCCTCTGACAAGATAGGATATCCTTTGAAAGATAGAAAAAAGACAATGGATTTTGGAGTTGAAATAATTGAAGTTGAAATAATCGAGGTTCTACTGTACCTATTTTTGTACCTATATATGTATGTATGTATCTACTTTTGTACAGGTACATAGGTCTATGTATGTAATGTAGGTACTTTTCTACAGTTTCATCTAATGTACTTACGGTACGTATATACCTATGTACTTATTATGTATTTGTGCATGTACTTGTTATGCATGCTATGTCTGTAATTTGTAATGTACTGACACGGTTCTTTTTTTCTGCTACTTTCCTCCCCTTCTTCTTTTCTTCCGCTCCTTCTTCTTCTTTTTCGTCGTCTTTTCTATCAGTTCAACCCGTTTTTCTTCATGTTTTTCTTCGTTCTTTCTTT
>NW_007437816.1:0-430 GCF_000475195.1 Diaphorina citri
AAAAAAAAAAAAAAAAAATCGCGCAATGACGTCATCGATACTCCCCTCCATCTCTGTATTTAATTGTTGATTTTTTCAGTGATCGCTCATTTCGTCGTCCCCAACACGAAGAGGCGTAAGTGCGAAAATCACATTTTTCAGGAGGGCCGAAATAAAAGTTTTTTTTTTTCAAGTTTTTTAAATTTATTTTGTGAGCCCTTTCTACTGCACAATCTTCACATAGTCCATGTTCACCTATTCGTTTAAACATTTTTAAAGCATGCCATGTATGTTTTTCCAGCAGATTTTTGGCAAGTATTGAAAATTGGGATTTTTGTAGAAATCAATGTAGAATAAAAAATCAGTGTAAATATTCAACGTTTCAAGATACACTTACGACTCTTCGTGTTTGTGATAGGGGACATTTTTTTTTTACATCTGATACGCATGA
>NW_007437817.1:0-430 GCF_000475195.1 Diaphorina citri
ATTTATTTTATCTTCGCCTCTCCATCTTTCTTTTTCTCGTTTTAAATTATACGGGAATACCGTCTTTTCCCAGAAAAAACCCCTGCGACGCGACGTGACAAACTTCAAACAACTCTCTCCCTCTTCCCTTTTTCCTCCCCTCCTCTCTTTTTTCTGCCCGTCGCTACCTCTCCTCCTCTCATCTCCCGACTTCCCTTTTTCCTCCCCTCCTCTCTTTTTTCTGCCCGTCGCTACCTCTCCTCATCTCATCTCACGAGCTCCGTCTTTCAATCATCTCACTTTAGAATTGGCATTAGAATTGCCCCGATTCATATTGGTACTCATAGTCGAATCTAATTTAAACACACTAATCGGCTAGGAGACCCGAGTGAAAAAGTCTGACCATGCGCTTTAAAGAAGAAAAAAAAAAATCTTCCCTAAAATTCGGCAC
>NW_007437818.1:0-430 GCF_000475195.1 Diaphorina citri
CGAATCTGCTATGAATGATGACGATGATAATTTGGTGGAAGGGTTCCGCGGAGTGTATGCGTTTGAAGTGAGAAATGGTCCAGGAGGAAAGTCGGGTCGGTGGATCATCAACACGAGCACTGGCAAAGGAAAGATCACCTACAACGGGACTGGTAAATGAGAATTCTTATTATTTTTTATGTTAAAATATCTTAAACGAAAAACGCCGACCCCGTCTGAACACGGGAAAAGGCAAAGAAGAAGATCTTAAATTATTTGTGGTAAAGCAGAGCTTTGTCACAACTTTTGTGGATATTACAGCCTACGTGCCTCTTTTGCAATCAAATTCCATATTTAAATAATCTTTTACCACTGGTAATGTCGCCACTGGGTACTCAATTGAAGTAGCTACTCCGCCGGGAATCGAACCAGAGACCTCCGGCGCCGTGTG
>NW_007437819.1:0-430 GCF_000475195.1 Diaphorina citri
GATAATATTTCAACATTAATAATAATTTCTTCTTTTCATAGTGCAAAAGTTTCACCGTGTTTGTTATGCTACTGTTGGTAAAGGAAGAGTAAATGGCTATCCTCTCCTACTTCTTCCCTTTCTTTCCTTTTCCCTCCTCCTCCTTTCCTCCCTCCTCCTCCTTTCCTCCCTCCCCTTAATTCTCTCTCTTTTCTTACACTCAGCTCTATTTTCCTCTCTTTTACTTTCCTTCTTTCCTTTCTCTCTCCCTCTCTATTGCTCATTTAATTGCTCTATGTCTTTTTCCCTTTATCTCTCCTTCTTCTACTTGTATTTCCTTCTCTCTCTCTCCTTTGCTCTCTCGTTTCTTTTTTCTCTGTCTGTCTCTAGCTCTCTGTCCTTTTTTCACTCTACTTCTTTTTCCTCTTCTTTTACTCTGTCTTCCTTCCCT
>NW_007437820.1:0-430 GCF_000475195.1 Diaphorina citri
TATTGGGAAAATCCTACAATGCTGCAGTGAGCACCAAAGTTGTGACATAATAACACAAAGAAACTGCATTTACATTTTGTTTTACCTATTATCACCGTTTAGGTTATTGGAATTTTATCTCTAGGATATTTAATGACACTTGTCAGGGGAAGTGAGCCTACTATCGCACCCTCTCATGGTTCTGTGAGCTCAGAAAATACTTTCCTTCCTGTAGGATAAGGAAAGCAAAAAGGACAATACGTATACAAGGTCTCCATAATGCCTCTCATCTGATAGGCGATAAGGGACACAATACTTCCCATTTTGGTGCTGGGTCAACACAAGAAAGCAACTCGTTGAAATAATGTAAAGTATTTTTTTTTCTAGTTAAGCAAGGTCTTTTTACTGAATTGTTAGTTGTATGTATTATTCTTTAACCCATCAAATATAC
>NW_007437821.1:0-430 GCF_000475195.1 Diaphorina citri
CAGCCCTGTTCATAAACACACCCTCAAGTTCCATAGATACAAGTTTAGTTAACCCAATACTGTACTCAACCCGAACCTAGGTGTCTTTACCTTACCTAATCAATGACCAGTATCAGTTAGTTATGGATCAGCTCTGTGAATTTCAGCCCTGGTAATAATCTGGCCTTGTTATTCTGAACTTATAACCTAAATGTCCTAAATGATGGTACTATTATTACTAGTAGTAGTTGGTCAAATCCCTAGTAATATGAATCCCTATATTCATATCATTACTTTTATTTGTTGGATGGATCAGCAGAGGCGGAGAGAGCATAATTCAAAAAATACTAAGCTTCCTCCTAAATCTACAAGTCTCCTAATATCTCATGTACAGAAGACATGGTGTTGTCTGTTTTTTGTTCAAGTGCCACGGGTGACAAAAGTTTCCAAC
>NW_007437822.1:0-430 GCF_000475195.1 Diaphorina citri
ATCAGTTTTAGAGGAAAATAGTGGTAGATGTGCTCAATTTCCAGTATCATTAAATGAACAGAAATATCGTGGAAACTAGGATAGGTAGCTCATTTACATTCATTGGGTTCAAATCCTCATCAAGGCATGGACTTTTTCCTTTTATTTTTTTTAAGAATTAGAGCACATAATTTACTATCACTCATGTATTATCACCTTATCAGGTATCTAATAGATAACATTTTGGGTATCTCCATTGCCTACCTCTAACGCCAAGAGAATCTCTTAAAAAGATTAAGTTGGGCTAAGTTCACAGATGCGTAGGCACTTTCAAGCCTTTCACCTGTACGCGAGAAAAATGTTCGACCAAAAAGAAAAAGTAACAATAAATTTCCTAGGAAGATAAAAGTGGAGGATACGAAGGGGAAGTGGAAATCTAGAAAATAAAACT
>NW_007437823.1:0-430 GCF_000475195.1 Diaphorina citri
CACAATCAGATAATCCCATTATTTGGGTTTCCAGCAAGAAGATATTAGCAGATAAATTTCACATGTCCAAAAGAGCAGGCAGAATTCAGAAGCTCAACCAGTTGTCCTAAGGCTTAAGGGTTTGAAAGTTGTGATTGGTGGATTAGGATCAAGATCAGTGTGAAATCAACTTTTGTACTTAACATTGTGTTCAGGCCAGATGGTAATACTTACCATAACTTACCACATTGCTACAGATATCTTTATGTTATGTAGCTGAGGTAACTTGTTCAATCCTGTGAACAACATTTAGACAGAGGAAATATGGCACATCCACTAAAAACATGAATAAAACTCCAATGAAGGAAACAAAGCACATCCACTAAAAATATGAATAAAACTCCAATGAAGGGAATATGGCACATCCACTAAAAATATGAATAAAACTCCA
>NW_007437824.1:0-430 GCF_000475195.1 Diaphorina citri
TAGCCGCTTGCCCGTGCTTCTCCATGGAAAATTGATAATAACCCGAGATGGGTTTAGATTTCGGCAAAATCCTCTCTTATTGCACATTTATAACATGTTAGGAACATTCCTACCAAATTTTAGCTTTCTAGGTGTTTGGGTTCTGGAGGTAGAGCGATTAGTGTGTGAATGGATCTCGCTGTATAAAGTAATAAAGATCTGATGCTGTGGAGCAAATTCAGAAGCGTTTCAGTTGTTTTAAATGATATTGACAGCGTGGGGGCGTGCAAAGCATCAAATTTAAAGCGCATTCATAGACCAAATAATCGATATTGATCAACTGTAGCAGTGCAGCATTATCAAAAGGTAGAACTTACCCCAGCACACTATCTTTCCATCTGACATTCTCGGAGGCCAATCCATTGACCAATCTGTCAGCTAGATCGATCTT
>NW_007437825.1:0-430 GCF_000475195.1 Diaphorina citri
GGTCAGTCAGCTAATTTTCGCACTCCTTATGGCCAATCAGTTGAATTTTGTGTAATCAGTTTTTTAGGTATACCTGTTTCAAAGTCATAGGGCAAGAAAAATGAGGACCAAAGAAATTTTTCTTTTTCTTCTACGACTTCTAGATCCCGAGATAAATCGATTTAAAAAATACCGGTAAATCGTGAAGCTTGACGTCACATCAAATGGCCCGAGCAAAGCTCTCTCGCAGGCAACACATTAATGTGTTTGTGCGCATACGTTTCTGCGCATTTCTATCTGCTCCTCCGCAAGCGTGCTTGCATGCATACTGGCGCTACCTAGCGGACGAAAAAAAAACAACTGCGTGGTTTCACACAGATCATGACTAAACTTATTCCTAGAGGATTAGGCTAAGCTATAAATTTAAACTTTGCCAATATTAATTATTGTT
>NW_007437826.1:0-430 GCF_000475195.1 Diaphorina citri
CTCCTACAAGTATGCCATTTCCAACGGAGGCGGTATCTATATAGCGTATATTGGTAAGAGAAACTATTAATCATAGAGTTAGTATTGAACAAAAACTTCCTTTTATTACATTTTAAAAAACTAAAGACATGAGAAACAGAGAAACCAGAACATTTGAGCTTATCCAAAACGTTTGCGCTAATAAATAACAGCCGAACCATACATTTGTCAAGGCTCGGCCTTAGAAGACTTTTGATCTACATTTCATAAAGAACCTTTCTGCAATGTTTGAGTGTCTTTGCCGAAAAACTAAAGTCCTGAGAAAAGAGAACTTTTTCGAGTCCACAATTTTTTTAAGGGGCTCTTTGCTTGATCACAAATAATTTATGATACGATTTCTCTCTCTCTCGCGCGCGCGCTCCCTTTTAGACAGTTTTTTTTTTTTTTTTTT
>NW_007437827.1:0-430 GCF_000475195.1 Diaphorina citri
ATTTTTTTTTTTTTTTTTTTTTTGCTGAACGAATCAGATTCCGCCTTTGGACGTAAACACTTGCTCCACAAAGCGAAATCTCACAACCTCATTGGTTCAGCCATGTTGTGTTTCATAATCAAATACGATATAGGCTGGCTCGAACATAAAAACAAATCAATATGGTCTCCTCTTTGAAATGAAGGGACAGTAACTAATACAATTCACAAAAGTTAGCTTGTGTTTTCTATTTATTCAGACGTGTTTTTCCTGCGAAGGCATCTTCAATTATATAGTCAGGTGCAAAACTAAGACAAATTTTTCTCTCTATTTTCAGCAAAGTCAATTCTGGCAGGCCACAGGGAGACTCACAAGTCGGAGGTTGCTCAAAACCGTACCGCGTCAAATAACGTCCATTCTGCAGGCAAATACTCTCTGGGACCTTGGTATG
>NW_007437828.1:0-430 GCF_000475195.1 Diaphorina citri
TAAAAAAAAAAAGACAAATCAAAGAGTAGAGATTAACCGGTTGGGGTCCTCATAAATATACTAGTGTAATCTAGTAGCGCGGTCAAACTTTCTTGACTTGGCGGGGCGGAGCGCTACCGCGCTGCGCGCTCCTTAATAACTAGTGTAACTAGTGAATACTACGGACATACAACCTGACTCAACGGTGTAGTGGTCAAGACAATTGCCTGGTGATGAGGAAGGCGTGGGTTCAATCCCCACCAAGGTACATAATTTTGTCCTCCACGGTGTTTGAGAATTTGACCACAATAATAGTAGGTCAAATGAGACCACTGTCTTTCAGACGGTCTGAAACACACTCTGTTATTTCAATTTTATTCACATCAAAATATTTTCTTTTCACAAAAATTCTCATCATAGGTACTTAACTTTGTCGGAAATCGGAAACCAA
>NW_007437829.1:0-430 GCF_000475195.1 Diaphorina citri
AAGGATAAGGTGGTAAATCGTCAACAAAGTACTTATAGAGGTCCAAAGTACTTATACAAATAGCTGCTCTTTGAGGTCATTTCAAATAAAACCTTGAATTGGAAGGTAATTTCAAATAAAACCTTAAATTTGAAGGTTACATTCAGTGGCCTTGCATTGGAAGGTCATTTCAAACAAGACTGACAGGTCAAAAAAGGTGGCCTTAAACTAAAAGGTCATTTCTAATAAAACCATGAATTGGAAGGACATTTCAGATAAAACCTTAAATTTGAAGGTTGGCCTTGAATTGGAAGGTCATTTCAAACAAGACTGATAGGTCAGAAAAGGTCATTGGTTCAAGTAAGAGGTCAACGTGTTTTATCCATATGAGATGGGGTGGTCATTTCACAATAATAGTGCTCATGTCATGTACAACTGAAAACAAAAAGGT
>NW_007437830.1:0-430 GCF_000475195.1 Diaphorina citri
CAAAACACTCGTAGGCCAAACTATCCAGACTCTAATGCCAATGAACTGAAATTTGACACTTCATGTAAATGTCTGGATATCTGTGGACACTTCGTGCAAAATTTTGTCTCTGCTCAGATTTCGTAAATTTCCCTTGATGTCTCAGACTTCTCAGCTGTTTTTGCACTAAACCCTGTTGAAAGTTGCCAGCCTAAATTAGCTTAGAGGGTACCTTGTCTGCCTGGTAAACGCTACATCGCTGGTTCGATTATCGATTCCGACCCGGATTCAATTCGAACTTTATCCTCAACAAATAAAAAAGGACTAAGGTTCGTTCTCAGACGAGCTGAATTTTTTCACCCTATCCTCCTTCTCTCTTTGATAGGTATCGGGAAGATGAAACCTGCCTGCGTTACTACTACTACAGTTCTTTCTATCAAACCCATAATAA
>NW_007437831.1:0-430 GCF_000475195.1 Diaphorina citri
TGGACGTTAACTATTAAGCTACATACCCACACATAGTCGACCGGCCATCGATCGATGAGGTGAATCTATGTTGTCGAGACAGTGTTTCAGTTTCAGTTGATCTCAATCGATCGTCTATCAATTTCGATCGACAGGCGTCGACTGTGTGCACACAGCTTTACTTTCCTGTCTCCTCAGTTGCGAAGCACCGGGTGGCTGTCTCCATACTCCAAACATAATGTAAAACCTCTTGAAAGTTCTTATTAAAATTTTAGAAAGCTTTGATATATAACTAGGAGACTCGAGGATTCACGAGTCCTGACGAACTAACACGAGTCTACTTGACTTTGGATGGCGGACAGTGGCGAATGGTCACACTGGCGCACGGCGCACTGGACGCAAGATGTTAAACAATAAGCTCCCAAAACACGTCCTTGAGCAGGTGTTCTAC
>NW_007437832.1:0-430 GCF_000475195.1 Diaphorina citri
CCCGTTACCATAGGAACATGAGGCAAGACGGAATTAGAATTACTATTATATTCCAATACATAGTTTTCTACATATGTTATACATATACAGGGCGGTTTAGTACGAGTGTACGAGGAGACATTGTGAGTTGAAGATATTCGAAGCGACTCCAATGAAATCCTAAACTCTGATCCTAAAGGAGGAATAACAGGATCACACAAGAGTATTCAAGGTTCCAACCCAGAGTAATTGTGACAAAACCATAATGGGACCTTTAGGTATTATTAGAGGATTGTAGAGTCCTCCAGGCAAGTAACACTCTTTACACATAGTATAGGGAGGAGTAAATGTTTACTTCTGAGCTCACCCGATATTTTCTGTTATAAAAGGCGTCAGATCAGTTTAAAACCGGGCACTAACTCAATGGGTCGTCAATAAGTTGCCTGGCAAG
>NW_007437833.1:0-430 GCF_000475195.1 Diaphorina citri
TTTGCTGCGCATTGGAGGCTACACTGGTGTTAATAATGTCTCTTTTATTCAAAGATGTTTGCTGCGCATTTGCTCCGCGCGTGCTAATGATGTCTCTCTTGTTTAAAGGATGAATGTTCTTTGGGAAATGTTGCCCATTGAAGTCTCTCTTGTTTAAAGGATGAAGGTTCTTTGGGAAATGTTGCCCATTGAAGTCTCTCTTTGTTTAAAGGATGTTGATTTTTCGGGAACTGTTGCCCATTAAAGTCTCTCTTGTTTAAAGGATGAATGGTCTTTGGGAAATGTTGCCCATTGAAGTGTCTCCTTGTTTAAAGGATGTGGATTTTTCGGGAACTGTTGCTCATTAAAGTCTCTCTTGTTTAAAGGATGTAAGTTCTTCGGCCAAGTGTGTTGCCCATCAAAGTCTCTCTTGTTTAAAGGAATTCTCTGC
>NW_007437834.1:0-430 GCF_000475195.1 Diaphorina citri
CATATTGAAACCAGGACAGAGACAGCTAGAGGAACCCATGATGAAAATCTGTCAATCAATGATGTGAAAATGCAGTTGTATCAGAATGCGTCTTCTAGCAATGGTGCTCGTACCTATGCTAGCATGGTTGAAAATGGTTATGTTAACCCTTTGGTATCTAGTAAAAATAATATGTTAAATTCAAGTACAAGTAATAGAAATGATAATGTCTTAGTTAGTAAGAATACGTTCGATAATGATTTTGATATGATGGATATGAACGTACCTAGTCCTCATTTAGGATAATAGGTACCTACACATATTGTATTTTTATGTTTTTGTTTTCTATTTATAGAAAACCTGATTGTTATAATTATGTTCATCTTTCATTTTTATTTCTTTCTTTTACATTCTTATTTATGTCCAAACTAATTAATATTTTTTCTTACAG
>NW_007437835.1:0-430 GCF_000475195.1 Diaphorina citri
GAATGGGAACTTCAGAATGACCTTTACAAACAAAACAAGTCACCAAGCGGAGACCTGTTATGTTATGTGACAAATATGGTGACATGCTCATCAAGGCAAAGTTCCATATCAGAAGAATAACATGTTCACGTACTTCGTGCGACATGGCCCTAGAAGAATAGACACACAACGCGACGAAGAAGACACAAAAGTTCCTTCTTTTTTCTGTGAAATGCAGGAAAAGAGTTCAAACCCAATGTGTAATCGACCATGAACTAACTGTATTAGTGTGCCTATACCTAGATGAGTGTGAAGTTGGAATGACACAACAAAGCTGGAAATCAGATAGACATGCTTAAAGCTGATTTTGCACTTCTTCAAAGTTTGGATAAAATCGTGTATAAAGAACGAATTTGTCAGATTTGCTTATAGTTCCTCCGATCTTCTTTAC
>NW_007437836.1:0-430 GCF_000475195.1 Diaphorina citri
AAAAACTATAATCTGTTCAGGATACAATGAATTGCTAAATTAAAGGGAGGTAGAGAGGGGAGAGAGAAAAGAGAGAAGGAGAAAAGAGGGCAAAAAGCAAAATAGGGAGGAGAAAGATAGGGGGGGAGAGGAGTGATAAAAAGAGGAATAAGGACAGAATAGTAGAGGGAGGAGAAAAGAAAGAAGAGGGGGAAAAAGGAATAAATATGTAGGAGAGAAGGAAGGAGCGATGGGCTGAAGAGAGGGGGACAGAGACGGTGAAAAGTACATGTGGGAGAGGGAACTGGGGAGAGAAGAATAGAAAGGGAAAGAGAAAATGGGAAAAGGTTGGAGAGACTAGAGAGAGAGAAAGAGAGGGGAGTGTAGAAAGTAGGGGAGAGAAGGATCAAAAAGGCTTTGTGACATAGAAAGCAATAGACCACATATTGTG
>NW_007437837.1:0-430 GCF_000475195.1 Diaphorina citri
GTTCGGTGGCACACCGATGGCCCTAATCAAGTCCAAATCCACTCTAGAGGTCATCCGGTATATTCCTCCGCGGAAGACCAAACCCAAGTTGCCAGTCATCTTGAAGAGGTCTAAACGGAAGGTCCGCGTTTGTAATGTCCTCGCTGGTAAGTGATTTTCCTCTTTTTTTTTTTGATAGGAATTTAACGTTACTCTATATCTGCTAAGGGTGGATTTCACCAATATTTTTTAAGTCCTTACAAGGCTTGTTAAGCTAACAGCCTGTTAAGTTCAATTTGATTTGTAATAAGTAATAACTTAACAAAGTAAACAGGCTGTTAGGGGCTAAAAAGAAGGTTGGTGAAATCCAGGGTTTTACTTTTTACTTTCCTTATCCTATAGGAAGGAAAGTAATGTAATCGGGTCAAATTTTCGATGGTCAGTTTTTAGT
>NW_007437838.1:0-430 GCF_000475195.1 Diaphorina citri
TAGGTATAAAAAATATTATTTAAGTGGCAATGATAATAATAATTTCTGTGAGAAGTAGAAGCACTTCAAGTGGGTACATTTACTACATTAAAACTGAAACACATCCCCAGGACTGGTTTCAGATAAATAAGTCTGACCCTGATTTAAAAAACAGGAAAATCAGGGAATAACTTCAACCCTTAAGGGAAATTATATCAGGTCCGGTATGAAAATTATTTCAGGCCCGGTTTGAAAATAGTTATACTTATGGGAAATAAGAAAAAGACCTACGACCCTCTCCCTAGAATCCTCTACAACCTAAAGAAGTCCAGAAAAAACGTCCCTGCGGTTGATAAAAAAAGGTATTGAATTTTCAATCAGAATTCAAGAGAGTAAAAATTTCATAGTTCTTGAGAATGGAAAGCAAACTTGAGTGAATTGAAAAAAAGCT
>NW_007437839.1:0-430 GCF_000475195.1 Diaphorina citri
CTATTAGCTGCATAGTTATCAAACTAAAAACATAAATGAAACTCAAAATGTTGGTTGAGAGCAGAACATTTCTCTCCCACGCACTCTGTGTATTTCTAATGGAGATTTTAGTGACAAAAATTGATCATAACTCAGGATCGGTTTAGATTTTTGCAAAATCCTTTCTTATTGCACACCTAGACCATAAAAGGAATATTCCTACCAAATTTCAGCTTATAGGTGTTGGTTCAGGAGATTGAGCAATCAGTGTGTGAAATGTGAATGGATCTTGATTTTATAATATAAGATTTTTTCTTCCTGTCATTGTTGTACCACTAATGATCCAACTGCAACCGGTCCAATTCATTCAGACACATTTGTACCACTGGTTGTACAATCAATCATGTAGGTATGTGATAAGTACAGTATCTCTGAGGTACAGGTACTTATA
>NW_007437840.1:0-430 GCF_000475195.1 Diaphorina citri
GACACTAAAAACTGACCATCGAAAATTTGACCCGATTACATTACTTTCCTTCCTATAGGATAAGGAAAGTAAAAAGCACCTAGGTAAACACAGCAGAACTTGATCTAAAATCCAACCAGTAGGCAGGTATTATTGTGGTTTTCCAAAACGAATGTGTTTTTCCAGTTACCAGTTTCCAGTTTGCCATGTAAGTTGGTGACAAGGGTCTGATTTTCATTTCCGTATACCTACCTAGCACATTCCTACTACATCGTTAACTACCTTAAATTTGTAATTACATTACTAATGATTCTAATTTATTTAGGTATTTATTTTTTACCAGTACCGTCTGTGAAATAAGTTTTGATTCACATTTTTTACTTTCCTTATCCTATAGGAAGGAAAGTAATGTAATCGGGTCAAATTTTCGATGGTCAGTTTTTAATGAAAA
>NW_007437841.1:0-430 GCF_000475195.1 Diaphorina citri
TCGGAAGTTGCTCGTCCTACCTGTGGATGCCTAGGATTCCTCCCCCCTGGAATCTTTGTAAATACGTTGTTTTTTTTTTTTTGTGTTTGTTTAAACTGATCTAACCTTCAGTATTTTTTTTCCTATTATTGTTAATAATTTTTTTTCTTATTATTGATGTTACTTACCTTTAATTTCCTTTCCATACAGTCCACTTTTACCTGTTCCTAATATTCATTTTGTTGTGATGGTTTGCTTTACTCTACCTATCCAATTTGCTGCTAGTTTTGTATGACGAGTACTGTGATCTTACAACACTTGTGATTATTGGGTGCATTTTGTTTGAATCGATAGCTTTATTGGCTACCTACCACCCTTTCTGGAATTTGTTTCAAAATATTCATTTTGGTGGGGGGAAATGTTGGGTTCACGATTTTTGGTACCCCCTGTC
>NW_007437842.1:0-430 GCF_000475195.1 Diaphorina citri
CCCGCCGGGAATCGAACCCGGGTCTCCCGCGTGCAAGGCGAGCGCAGTGACCACTACGCCATGGGAGCTGACTGAGAAATAGAATAGAATATACCTTGTTTATACTGCCAGCATAGGACTGAAAAGTCCCTTTACCCCAGCAGTCTAAACAAGGTTTTTTGTATATTCCATAGGCACAGCCCCAAATAACCAGAGAGGGGACCATAAGATGTAGTTTTGTGTGAGGGGACTTGAATGTTAAGGTAGAAACAAACTCCTATCACGTCACGTGAAAAACTCCTATCACGTCACGTGAAGGCAGTGTGGCTATCATGAACGAAATTGGAAAATTCGAAGGTTCCGGGTTCGAATTCCACCATCGACAAAAATTTGCACTTGTTTTTCGATTGCAAATATTTCAACGG
Organism: Diaphorina citri; assembly: GCF_000475195.1. Lineage (NCBI taxonomy): Eukaryota > Metazoa > Arthropoda > Insecta > Hemiptera > Psyllidae > Diaphorina > Diaphorina citri. The sequence goes on from NW_007437842.1 coordinate 405, forward strand.
GTTACTTTCTGGTGTTCTCGTGTTGA
>NW_007437843.1:0-430 GCF_000475195.1 Diaphorina citri
TATTTCATCATGCAGGTACCTATTTTTAGGTACTGTTTATTCTTTCAGGAAGTTTTTAATCAAGAAATCCCTCTATTGGTTCTCTAATCACTTATCACATGGTCGCTATCACACAAGGTTGTAGGTAGAGGCAAGATTTAAGACGGTAGATTGAGAAGATAAGGATCTCAATAAAGAACAAGTTGGTTGAAAAAAAGTCTGCCAAAATGTCAAGAGTCAATTTAAAACTGTTTAAAATTTCCACCTATTTCGTAACTTTGAAAGGCAACTTTTCAAACTTTTGTTACTTTTGGAAAATCGGGGATTTCGGGGAAAACTTCAGATTTTTTGTAAACAAAAAACAGCTGACTTCAAGGAGGTCGAGAACGATGGACAACGAGGAGATGGAAAAAAGTGAAGCCAAAAAATTGTTTACTGATGGGTGCTGCCA
>NW_007437844.1:0-430 GCF_000475195.1 Diaphorina citri
CGCTAAAACTAAGAGCTCGGCTTACTGTAGACCTCTCTCAGAAACTGAAGGGTGGTCTTTTGTTTCAGACAAAAAAGGAATCCATGGCCCCCCCAAATTACTGTGTTAAGACAAAAGAAACGAGCCTTTTTAAGAAATCTTCTACACTTTTAGCAATGTCACAAATATGTATGTAGCTATTTATGTTTGTGGCATTTCTGGATCTTGCGACTTCATGAGACTACTTCTCCGTTCCGGTCTTGAGAAATCTAAGTTTCTGACAAGATCGTTTCTTGACCTACCCTGTAGTTGGAGTTGAGACTGTAACCAAGAACCAAGTCTATTTTGTATCTACCTGATGTGGCTTGCATTTCGTACTGGCATTATGTAACCGAGTAGTCTATACTGAGAGACAACACTCAAACCTGGGCGATGATTTATCGGCAGACCA
>NW_007437845.1:0-430 GCF_000475195.1 Diaphorina citri
AACCATCTAGTTCTTATTTCATATTTCTTTCTCTCTCTTCTCCATCACCTACCTATTACAGTTTCTTTATTACATACTCTCTCTCTCTCGCTATCCCTTAACCCGTCAGTTCTCTCTCTATCTCTCTCCCTCCCTATCTCTCTCTCTCTCCTTCCCTCCCTCTCTCCCTCCCTCTCTCTTTCTCTCTCTCTCAGTACTATCATTAAGATTATTATGGAATGGAGCAGTTGCAATTGGGAAAATATTATTAATAAAAGGTCGATTCCTACGTAAAAAGCTGTGAAAAATCCAAATCTGAGGTCAAAACGTGGAAAAAGTAACTTTAAAAGGTCAAAAATTCAATTTAATTGCTGTTCTAATGAAAAAGTTCAAAGAGTTGTGACGTCAGATTTCACGTCAAAATGGGCAGAAACGCTTGCGCACAAACAAA
>NW_007437846.1:0-430 GCF_000475195.1 Diaphorina citri
AATAAAAATTCTGTTATGTACGTATAATATGGTGTGGTTACTCTTTTATTAGGTGTAATAATAATGTTTATTGTTTTCTATAAAATAATCTCACAAATAATCATTTTGTTCCTTTTTAAGTACAGTAGTACTGGTAATATCTTCACTTCCCTTCCCTAAAGAAAAAAGTCAGGTATTGGTGGATGTGCTTTTTTAACAATAAACAAGCTGGGTCCGTCCCTCCGGGAATTTTTTAGCCCGTAGTTTATTCGATGTCGATCGTGATTAAAGTTAAAGAATACCTATGTACCATTGTACCTACCTAATTTGTTTAATATTCAGTTTATTATTATTATTATTATTGATTTGATTATCGATTTTACTTTCATGTAATGATTTAAAATCAAGACTAGAGCCCGTTCTCCCTTTATTCCCAATATAAGGTTTAAGT
>NW_007437847.1:0-429 GCF_000475195.1 Diaphorina citri
TTGTCCTGCTATCCGTCCAATGGCCGTACATTCTTGCCTGAAAAAGAGGAAAAGGTTGTGATTCTACACTTTTTTTTTCTGTAGTTAATTTTCTGCAGTTAATCGCCCTCATGTTTGTAATCTTTGATCTATCATTTTTTTCAATCAAATATGAGAGACCTTGTTTAGACTGCTGGAGTAAGGGGTTTTTTTTTAGTCTTATTCGGCCAGTATAAAAGAGATATTTTCTAGTCGTGTATTAGATTCCGTACATTCCTTTAACCAGGAGTGCATTATATACCTACCAATTTATTTATTAATTTTCTTTATTTTTTATTTTACAATATTGGAACCTTATACCCTAAGCTTAATCTATGCTTCTAAGATAACCCTATTGACTATCTATTGAAAAAAAAAGAAAAAAAAAAAAAAAAAAAAAAAAAAAAAAAA
>NW_007437848.1:0-429 GCF_000475195.1 Diaphorina citri
TTCCCATACAGCATCTTGGTCTTTATTTGTAATTTTATCTGTATTTTTGGTACCTACAGACCTACTACCTAGATGTCCATCATGTCCTATTGAAAAAAAAAGGTTTGTCGTAGAGAGATGAAATTTGGTCTTTCCTGGTATGGTCCAAGGACAAGGACAAAACTGTTACGATTAGGTGAAAATCGGACAGTCACCCATCCAGATATTAACTAAAGTCAATGTTGCTTTACCTTTATCTCATAAAGGTAAGAGGTGTAAAGAAAAATGGGAATGGACAAAGTTGTTAATTTTTTGGAAGAAATTTTTCCAAGTCCAAAAAGTACTGAAAAGTACAAAAAATTCAAATCAAAATACTTGTTTTAAAAAGAACCGCGCTTGTAAAAATAAATTTCAACCAATCAGAACATCGTTTATAATATTACAGAAATA
>NW_007437849.1:0-429 GCF_000475195.1 Diaphorina citri
ATGAGAGGCATACTACGGGATGGGCATGCTACGACACAGGCCACAAGCGTCTAATGTAGCAGTTGTTCGATTGCTACGAAATAAAAACGGCGGTGGAACACTCATCTTTGAAAAAAAAAATTACTGATCTCTGAAAAACCATGTAGGTCCGCGACCTAGCACAAAGCAAGCGCTACCGAGGCTAGGTAGGTACTAGGGTTGCTTTTCAGCCCAAAACGGGACAAGCGACCTAAAATGTAAAAAAAAAAACGGGACAAGCGACCTAAAATGTAAAAAAAAACGGGATTTTGGATGAAAATACGGGACACGCAGCTTTTTTAACCCCCCTAGCCCTCACCCTGCAATTTTTGAAAAAAAAAAAACACTCAATTTTTAAAAATCAACTGTTTTTTCTTCAGATTTATTAATGAAATTAGAAATTAAAAATTA
>NW_007437850.1:0-429 GCF_000475195.1 Diaphorina citri
TACTTCCCATTTAGGTGCTGGGTCAACACGAGAACACCAGAAAGTAACCCGTTGAAATATTTACAATCGAAAAACGAGGACAAATTTTTGTCGATGGTGGGATTCGAACCCGGGACCTTCTGCATGGCAAGCAAGCGCATTACCACTGGACCAACCGCCCCGACTCGTTATATCGAGGTTCCACTGTATTCTTACTGGCAAGGAAAGTAATGGTTCTTTCTACTGGTAAGGTAACTACCCGCCCTCCAACGGTAACAATGGGATTTTTCCTACAAATAATAAAGAAATAATGAAACAGAAAAATGAAGGGAAAAATTGTGGTGTGAATGTCACGCGACTTTCTATTACATAAAAAATGCCGCCAACCGTTGCACCGGTCTTAACCAAAAGTTTCGTGTCGCATCCTTGTCACATTTGACAGCTACATAC
>NW_007437851.1:0-429 GCF_000475195.1 Diaphorina citri
TATTCGATACCGTACCAGTCCAGCCCTGAAAATATCTGAAGACAAGAAAGCCATGATGCATTTAGGTAAATTTGATATATTGGACAGCAGTAGATAACATGTTTCACCGAAAGTGGTTCACCACACTCGCAACATAGGGGGAGGAGATTTTGTAAAGAGGAAGTAGTGAGTAAGCCGGGTATGTCCAATTCGTATCCTTGTCAGAACTACTTCCTGCTATCTATTGGGTCGATAACTGGATTCCCATCGGCCAATCTCAGGTTTTATAGGTCTCAACTTGTTTGGTCGCGTCAGCTCCCATGGCGTAGTGGTCATTGCGCTCGCCTTGCACGCGGGAGACCCGGGTTCGAATACCGGCGGGGTCAAGAAATTTGTATCATGCAAATGATTGATTCCGTGACTGGCTGTTGCGGGGCCCACTCAGCCTCG
>NW_007437852.1:0-429 GCF_000475195.1 Diaphorina citri
AATTTCCTATCTTAAAATACTCCCCGTGTGATAAGGAATCATATAAAGTATGAAAAAAATTGAACTTTTTTTTTCGAAATCCGAAGCAACATTGACTTTGGTTGATATCTGGATGAGTGACTGTCGGATTTTTACCAAATTGTTACAGTCGCGTCCTTGGACCATACCGGGATAGCATACCAAATTTCATCGCTCTACGACAAACCGTTCTTGAGATATTTTGTTCACAACTTTCTACTTTTTCCCATTTAAACCTGTAGTACGTACGTACGTACGTACGTACAGACCATGGGCTAAAAACCACTTTTTTGGAATCAGGGACCCCAAAACGGATATTTCCACACATTTCCCGATTTTGGTACATACGTACACACGTACATACATACGTACAGACCATGGGCTAAAAATCACTTTTTTGACATCAGGGGA
>NW_007437853.1:0-429 GCF_000475195.1 Diaphorina citri
TTTTTATTTTATTATTAAATTATTATGTATTTTCCATATTTCCAATTTCAGAGTGAATTCTGTGCATTTCGCGGGTGCAACTTTGTAGGAACGTGCGGGTACTAGTGCATCTCTCTCTCTTTCTCTCTCTCTCTCTCTTCCATATCTCAGGAAAATACTGTCATAGATTTAGGGGAATACCATTACCTACATATTAATTAATTACTGTACCTACTAAAATAAAAATCTGGTGTGAACATCACACGACTTTCCTCATCCTATTGAATGATGCTTATTTTGGGTGTTCTTGTTCTTATAGCCAAACTTTTACAATATCTCTAACCGTTTAGTCGGTATAGCTAAAAACTGCCAAAAAAACGGTCAAAAACCGCCAAAAAGCGGTCAAAATACCGCCAACAGCAGCACCTATCTCAACCAAACGTTTTGAGT
>NW_007437854.1:0-429 GCF_000475195.1 Diaphorina citri
GGTCAGGACACCGAAGGTGGACGAAGAGTCTTACGCGTGTCAATCAGCGGCCGGGGATAAAACTGCTGACGAATAATCCGGCTGTAAATGTAGTATAATGTATGAGAACGCATAGATTATCAATAGACTGCTGGGCATATGACATATGATACTCAGTAGCGAAATCTGCTAATACCTGTAGACGAGACAGCACCTTCTAGAAATAACATAAGTTAATAATGAATAAGACAAGAAACTGCAAAAAAAAAAATAAGTAACAATAAATGCTGATTAGTAATAAAGAACTACGAGCTATAACTAACATAACGTGGGAAGGTTAGGAAGGTAGGAACTTAATAAAATCTACGTTGGAACTTATAAGGCTTATAGCAATGATCGTAATAATCTGAAGACTTAAAAGAGCCATTGTGCTGATTGAAAAGGTTCCGC
>NW_007437855.1:0-429 GCF_000475195.1 Diaphorina citri
TGCCCATCAGGCGTGGACTAAGAATAGGGGTCGGGGGATTGAAGCAATTGTCAGCAGGTGCACGCTTAGAAACGTCCAACAGGGGTGGTCGAAAGAAGGACCAAAAATATGTTATTTTAAGAATCCTAAGGGTGGTCCATTTCAAGCTCAAATCAGATTTTAAGGTAGGCCGTTCAAACTATGCCCACGAATTCTGAAAACTCCCTGTATGTATCTTATTTGTACCTATGATCACTTAGAGATATCTATGATGACTAGATACATCTATGCAACTATCTATGTTCTATATAGGTATTCTATGTGGTACCAAAGTTGTATACCTACGTCTATTTATACTCCATCTATGTGGTACGAACCAAAGTTTATAGTCAAGTTTAGGTTAGTAAGACTTGCCGAAGTGACTTTGCCTCTCAATCTATCTCTAGTCTC
>NW_007437856.1:0-429 GCF_000475195.1 Diaphorina citri
GCTAAATACATTTCTGAACATGGGTTTGAATAATTAAGCATAAAATAAATAATAATAACTATCCATAATAATTAGCTATTAAGCTATATTCCATATTTCTGAGCATTATTAAGAATAAGAAATAAATAAAAATGAAATAAATTAATAAAAAGAAAAAGAAAACTAACCAATCTAAAGAATTAATAATGAATTAATAAAAATAAAGGAAACTATGCAAGCTAAATACCTATACTTCTGAGCATAAGTTTGAATGAAGCATTAAAAAATCATCTAAATAAAAACTAAAGGAAACGAATGAAGCATTAAAAAAATTATCTAAATAAAAAAGTAAAGAAAACTATCCAAGAGATGTATTTCTGAGCATAAGCTCCGCGCATGATCAGCAGGTTGGTGTACACTTGTGCGCCAGGTAAAAAAAATAACCCCTTA
>NW_007437857.1:0-429 GCF_000475195.1 Diaphorina citri
ACTACTATTATTGTGGTCAAATTCTCAAATTATATTAAGGATAAAATTCCATACCTCGGCTGGGATTGAACCCACGCCGTCCTGTTTACCAGGCGAGCGTCTTGACCACTACACGGTATATTCTATTCGTCTTATATTCTATAAAGCGTTCTATATTCTTTATACACGGTATATTCTATTCGTCTTATATTCTATAAAGCGTTCTATATTCTTTATACACGGTTTATTCTATAAAGCGATAAACAAGGTATATTCTATTCTTCTCCCTCTCAGGAGCTATTCCCATTGACCCCGGAGGAAATTGTCGTGGACAAGTTCGTTCTGGCGACCCCCGACTTGGAGAGCTGGTACCGTGCCCGCGTCACTGAAAGTGCCCCGCCCTCGTACACCGTACAGTTCATCGACTATGGAGACTCAGCACAGGTCCCT
>NW_007437858.1:0-429 GCF_000475195.1 Diaphorina citri
TAAATCTGTTCAAATATTAGCAGCAATAAGCAATAGCAAAATTAAGAAGAAATCAAAAGGTAATTTTCGCAGATATGCTCACTTTTGAAGGTATTTTTTGCAGATATGCTGACTTTTACAAGTTTTTGCAGAGCCCAAAAAAGTGGCCCAAAATCCGTTTCGAAGGATTTTAGCTATTTTTGGAGTATTTTGGTTCCCTATCACTGGAAGTATTTCACATGCCGATTCCGGAAAATTACAATGGCTTCTTTACTTGTCTTTGCCACAATGCCACACGATAGCGACAAATTTGTGCATAAAAAATGAAAGTAAAAGAGAGAGCTAATGAAATACGTGTAAAGCAATGCCTTTGTTAGTTAGTTAGGAAATAGGAAGCAAAATAAATTGGCAGTTTTAATGGCCAATAAAATTAATTAAATTATTACAAAT
>NW_007437859.1:0-429 GCF_000475195.1 Diaphorina citri
GCAATCGAAATACTAGTACATTTTTTTTTGTCGAGGTTGGGGTTCGAACACAGGGTCTTCTGCATGGGAAGCAAGTGCGTCACCACTGGGTTAACCATGTTCCCCATGTTCCTTTTGGTGGAGTTTGCCGTTCGCGAAACTCACCGATTTCTGGTTGAGCTTACATCAGCTGACCTTTTCTGCAGACTAAATCCACCTTTCGATTATTTTCTTTGGTTTGATATAGATGGAATTGTAAATGCGGAGGTCTTATCCTCCCTCAGTCGAAAAGAGAAGGAAGACAGGATATCGCCTCCTACATCACATTTCACACCTCACACTTCGTCTCCTATCTCACACTTCACACCCCTAACTTCGTCTCACACTATCTACTACCTACCTGCACATTATATAGCATATATTATGGCAGACACGGTGGGCTTATTACAG
>NW_007437860.1:0-429 GCF_000475195.1 Diaphorina citri
GCGAGTCGCGAGTATTACCTCTGTGAAGGCTGATGAAGACTTTGGAATATTCGTATATTGAAATATCACTATTTCTCCAGCGTAGGTAAATCGACAGTGTGGTCAAGTAGTATAGCAGCTCATCTGAAGACCATGCGTCCCTGGGTTCAAATCTCCCTCATGACTTTTTTTTTTTTCTTCAATTCTATATTTTTCTAACGTAGGTAATTTTTACTTTCTATTACTACAGTATATTTCTTTTCTTCCTTTGGAGACTTTCTTAAATGATCACTTATTACATCTTGTTCTGAATTCCAAATATTTCAAAGAATCAATTATAAAAAAAAGCCTTTTGCATTTTTTATAATGAATAGAAGGTGCGTACTCTGCGTACACCTGACACATGTCACCGTTCAGGGCCGTATTTAGGGCGGGGGCCGAGGGCCTCCC
>NW_007437861.1:0-429 GCF_000475195.1 Diaphorina citri
TACTTATAAACTGTTGGTATAATGGGAATTTTTAGTCTTAGCCGACTGTATAAATACTCTCATTTGAGTTACATTGCTTGCAGGACATCCGGAAAAAAATCGGGTGAAACTGGAAAGTGGAAATGATGATAGTGTGTTTCTACCTTTAACTCACTATTAATTTCTATTTTTCCAACCTGTATTTTCCAGGACCCAGTCCCCCACCCTGGTTGGTCAGGGGAGAGGGATGCCACTACAGACTCCCCAGTATGTCCACAGGCAATGCCCTACTTCCCGGAGAAAGGGGACGCCATATTCGGTCAAGAAGACTGCCTCTTCCTCAATGTCTATTCTCCCAACGTAAGGATAACACTTTAACCCTTTGAAGCACGCGACCTCAAATTTTGGGAATTTTTTAAAATTTCTCAAAAATCCTAGTTCAGATATGAT
>NW_007437862.1:0-429 GCF_000475195.1 Diaphorina citri
CCGCCCCGGGCGGGAATCGAACCCGCGGCCTAGCGCTTACAAGGCAGACGCACTACCAACTAAGCTTACTAGGCTGGCAAAAATATCATTTTCACGATTTAATGGAAAAGGTATGGGTAGGTCCAATATAGGTACGTACATATATTGATTTTTTTCCCGTATATGTTTGACAGAGGGAACTGTAACTGCTAAGGTCTTATCGTCCCGAAATCGAAGAGAGAAAGAAGACGGATAGGAGAAAGCCAGCCGTCCGGCGTCCTAAGAACAACAACACATTATACCACTTTCCTATAATATTAGTGGAGATGTCAAAACTACCACTCTCTTAAAACCATTTCAAATCTGATTTTGAAAGCCAGCCTAGTTAGCTTAGATGGTAGTGCGTCTGCCTTGTAAGCGCTAGGCCGCGGGTTCGATTCCCGCCCGGGG
>NW_007437863.1:0-429 GCF_000475195.1 Diaphorina citri
TTTTTATATATATATATATATGTTTTAATGTAATGTTCTAAGCAATTGTAATTGTATTATGGAACAAAATAAAATTACCAAAATTACCAAATGTATGCCGATGTCGATTTGCTGAAGGTTTAACATTAAAACACACACACACACACACACAAAAGCCCAAGTACTTTGGCCTCTCTGTAGAAAACACCTTGTAAAATTTTACTGTTTGATGAAATTATTCAGCGTATTTTCGGGGTACCCTGTGCAGCTTGAATTTTCTCCGCCATTTTTAGAGAGAAAGTCGAGAGAAAATCAGAGTTTACTTATGAAAAAATCTGGTGTGAACATCACACGACTTTCCTTATCCTATTAAATGATGCTTGTTTTTATGTTCTATATTAACTTTTACAATATCTCTAACCGTTTAGTCGGTATAGCTGAAAACCGCCA
>NW_007437864.1:0-429 GCF_000475195.1 Diaphorina citri
CACATTGTGTACGCTTTTGCCTCCTTGGATCCAAATACGTTGAGCATTCAGGCAGGAAACCCAGAAGCAGACCTAGATGATAGTGAGTATTTCACTAGCTATGCTTCCGCACTTGAGGTCCCGGGTTCGATTCCCGAAGGGGTAGAAGTAGGCGGTTCAAATGGGAAAAAGTACGTCGGTAAAAATAACTTTTTAGACTAAGGTAGATGGGTCATGTTTTTTTCGCTCTCTACTTAGGATTCAGGATGCACTCCGTCTCGTGAGGACACACTTTACATTTGACTTCTGCTTTAGTCCTTCATTAGTTCGCTATCGGATTGGTGCCTCGATACTATTAGGTGGGAGGATGTAGGTTCCAACCTTAAATCTAATCAGTAATCAGCTAATCACAATAGGTATGTAGATCTGTTGCTAGGGTAAAGTGCAGTG
>NW_007437865.1:0-429 GCF_000475195.1 Diaphorina citri
TTATCCCAAATGGATGGTAAAACCTCCGTCCCTAAAAAGCCTTTTAGCAGTTTTACTGTGACGTTCACAAAGTTATACAGTCACGTTAACAAAAGTATGGTACAAAATGGACAAAGTCACAACACAAATGACAAAGTCCCAATACAAATGGACAAAGTCCCAACACAAATGAATAGTCCCAACACAAATGGACAAAGTCATAACACAAATGGACAAAGTCACAACACAAATGACAAAGTCCCAAACACCCAACACAAATGGACAAAGTCACAACACAAATGACAAAGTCCCAACACAAATCAACAAAGTCCCAACCACCCAACACAAATGGACAAAGTCACAACACAAATGACAAAGTCCCAACACAAATGGACAAAGTCACAACACAAATGGACAAAGTCACAACCTTTCATACAACTTGCCCTTCGT
>NW_007437866.1:0-429 GCF_000475195.1 Diaphorina citri
GCTTTTGCTCCTGAAATTTCTTATACGCACATAGGTTGTAGAACAACATACGTACGAGAATTTATTGACACATCACTATGGATGATGGAAAATACGTTCAATTAGATTTATCTGTTTTAAGTGGGTTGCCTTACAAAGTTACGACCCCAGGTGGTGTGTATTGGCTTTGGTCAATCACTTGAAAGGACTTATCAATGAAACAAGTCAATCAGAATAGACATTTTCTACAGGCAGCTTCATCCATCTTTATCTTTAATGTTAGAGGCCTAATAAATGTATTGGTGGACATATATATGTACTAGTAGATATTGTTATTAGTGCAACACATTTTTCAGTTAAAAAGACAACTTGGCTTGCAAAAGAAGAAATCCCCAACCAACAACAATACCTTCTTCATAATCAAGGTACGGGTATTTTACTAAGCCGTTT
>NW_007437867.1:0-429 GCF_000475195.1 Diaphorina citri
ATAATAATAAAACAAGAGCCCAAAAAATTTTAAAAGCACAACTGAAAGAATTTTCTGCCTACGGCCTTCTAAGGCGCTGACATGTTCGGTATCTTTACAAAGACTTCCCCATTATGAAAATCCCTAATCAACGTATTAACAATGACAAAGTTTTGGAGTTTAAAAGATTACGACAAAAACAGTTTCTGGAACATGAAATGTGTTCGATAATGTCACATTCAAACTCAAGATAAGGAATTATTGTAGTGAGTAACAGCTACTCGTAAGCTTAATATGTGTAACACTGTGTAAGCATGTTATCCATTCATTGCTTACCATGGTTAAACCACGTGTGACAGCAATAGTAAGCTTCTGTTTCCATAAAAAGAACAAAAATTGGACTTAACCTACGCCAGAGACAGCACATTTTTGTCTACATTTCCAAAACAA
>NW_007437868.1:0-429 GCF_000475195.1 Diaphorina citri
CATTCTCTCTTCGCTTTAGGGACGATGAAATCTCAGAAGTTGCAGTTCCCTCTATCAAACCTGTTCAAAAAAGAAGAAGAAGAAAAAGAAGAAGAGGAGGAAGAAGAAGAGGAGGAGGAGGAGGAGGAAGAAGAAGAAGAAGAGGAGGAGGAAGAAGAAGAAGAAGAGGAGGAGGAGGAAGAAGAAGAAGAAGAAGAAAGAAAAAGAAGAAGAGGAGGAAGAAGAAGAGGAGGAGGAGGAGGAGGAGGAAGAAGAAGAAGAAGAGGAGGAGGAAGAAGAAGAAGAAGAGGAGGAGGAGGAAGAAGAAGAAGAAGAAGAAGAAGAAGAAAAAAAAATAGTCGAAAAGTGTAATAGGAAGTGAATTGCGTTAACACAAATCACAGCTATTCTACATACATTTGTTTCACTTGAACGAGAGGTGGAAACAAA
>NW_007437869.1:0-429 GCF_000475195.1 Diaphorina citri
TCGACTGCCTTTGAATATATTAGAATAAATTACCGCTAGATAAGCGCCCCTGTATAGGTAGCATCTAACGTGTATTTTACTTTCGGAAACTGAGACGATTTCCCCTCTTCTGAATCTCATTTCCCCTCTTCTAAATCTCATTTCCGCTCTTCTGAATCTCGTTTCCCCTCTTCTGAATCTCGTTTCCCCTCTTTTGAATCTCATTTCCCCTCTTCTGAAGCTCATTTCCCCTCTTCTGAAGCTCATTTTCCCTCTTTTGGCGTAGTGCTTGTACTAAACCATTGGAAATTCCGTCATCTTGAAAAGGGGAAATCGTTTCCGTTTGCGAAAGGAAAATACACCTCTACTTGTCCTAACTGTGGCATAGTGCTTTGCCCTGATTAGGAGGTGCGGGTTCTAATCCCAACTTTTTTTTTTTTTTTTTCGTCA
>NW_007437870.1:0-429 GCF_000475195.1 Diaphorina citri
AAAAAAAAAAATGGAAAATTCAAACTTACAATCCCCACACCAGCAGCGTATCCACAATAGTTTCCTGTAGGTGCTCCCTCTTCTCATCAAGTAAGCTTTGATAGCACAATTCATTCACTTGCTCCATAATCTCGTTAAATGTTTGCTTCATGTCTTTCAAGGTGTTTTTGTCTGAATTCCGCAGGTACTGTTCTGGATTTGGCCTGAAATGAAATTTAAATCATTACTTTTATTCTTGCCAGTCTAGTTAGCTTGGATGGCAGCACGTCTGCCTTGTAAGCGCTAGGCCGCGGGTTCAATTTCTGCACGGGGCGGATTTTATCCTGAAAGTATAATGTTTGTTCTCGGAAAGGCTGGCTTTCGCCTATCCTGTCTTCCTTCTCTCTTCGATTTCGGGACGATAAGACCTTAGCAGTTACAGTTCCTTCT
>NW_007437871.1:0-429 GCF_000475195.1 Diaphorina citri
TAGAGATAGAGCGATCAGTGTGTGAAATGTGAAATGTGAATGAGTGAATGGATCTCGTTCTTATAATATAAGATTGTATCATCTGCAAAGCCTTCTCCCCCCATTTCTTGTGTAATGGTGCCATTCCTCCACCATGTATACTAGGTATGTATAGGATACATGATATTACTTCAGCCTCAATCTTCAAGTTAATGTACAATTATGCTTGAACTTTCTGTCCGGGTTCACACTGGGTTCATTCGTACGCCCGGCGCGGCGTCTACTGGTGAATGTAACGAAATGCCACATGAGGCCTCTCACATGTTGGAATAAGTTGGTAGCGTAGTCGAGCGACTTTCAGTAGCATGGATTCTCGATGCCTGAAAAATCTGAAAATCCAAACCTATGGAAATGATAGGTAGGTAAACTTCAAACGTCTCAAGGTGTGTC
>NW_007437872.1:0-429 GCF_000475195.1 Diaphorina citri
TTACTCATTACCCCCTCCCCCCTAACGTTACGGAATAGTCTTGGATTATCTTATACCTAGGTGTACGGTCCGAATTTCAAACTACAGCCGACCAATGTCAATCAAAATCAACTCGAACCCTTATAAAGATGGTATGTTGGTAAGATCAGGGGATCTCGAAGTTGATCGGCCAAAGTGTTTGGGGGTAAAAGTGTTCTACCTGCCTTTGGAAAGCAAATCAGGAAGCAAGCTTTATGGATCTGTCAATCTGCCTTACTCTCTTTATAAGTAGGTATGTACATATTATGTAAATTATGGAGTAGGTAGGTACCTCCTTTAATAAATAAAACGAAAAATGTACCTATACCTACCTACCTAGGTATTTCCAGTAGGTAAATGAATAAGGATTCAGTTCCTATTCCTACATACCTACTAATGAAATAAAATTGA
>NW_007437873.1:0-429 GCF_000475195.1 Diaphorina citri
CAAGGTAGATAGGTAGATTATACAGGGTGATTATAAAGTCTTTGCCAAGACTGTGGGTTTCTCGAGAACATCAAGTATTAAAACACCGCTTTGATAGGTTATATGTAATTGGTAATATTATTATCTGGCTAAGTAGGTACCAGTTCATCACGTAAAAACCAAAGAACCAAACGTTACGAATAAAATTCTTCATGTTTTGACTTAGAAGCCTATTCCCTGGGCCACTGGTTGACGTTTTTAAAACTTTGAAAAACTTGTATTGCGTGTTTAATAATTCATTTTTTAATGGTGAAATCTATTTAATGCCACTTAATTTTATACCTAATACCATTTAAAATTCGTGAGAATAAAGCCAAAAAGGAAGGACGGACTAAAAATTGGGCCTCAGGCCACAAGGGCCGACCGTGGCCAGATATAAATATGACCATC
>NW_007437874.1:0-429 GCF_000475195.1 Diaphorina citri
CCATCCCCCTACTGTTGTCATGGGATTTTTCTCGAAAAATCTCGTCCTCAACACGCTCCCCTGTGCTAGATCCGGCTGACTCGGCTGAAAAATGATGAAAAAACTCCAAATTTCAAATTTACGCGCTGATTGTGCCTCACATGTTGTACATCTTGATAACTCACGTGAAACGTAAAATGCAGCTCGTTCTTCTTAAGACATGGAGAAAGAACTTGAAAGAAGAAATTAATAAAGTTGAATAATTTGATGTAGGTACACCACTAATAATAATTATGCACCTGATTTTTTTTATAGGTACCTCTCTATAATCACCATTTTTCTTGATAATCTTGATTTTTCCTGTGGTAACGTTTGTCATGTTTTGTAATTCGCTTGAAAATCAGGGTCGAACTTTACGTCTGTTGTTCACAAACTTGTAGTGGTAGGATT
>NW_007437875.1:0-429 GCF_000475195.1 Diaphorina citri
TAAATTTATGTATTACTTTCGATTGTAAAACTGATGAGGGTTCAAGTTGCATCTTCATTAGTTCTTCACATTATTAACTACCAGTATTTATTGTCAGTTTTATTTGATTAGAACAATATGGCATACCAGCGTGGCAGGCATTTGTTAATGAGCTTTCTATTTCTCTCAATGCCACAATGGGTAATGGATCTAAATTTAAATCTTAATCCTTTTAAACACCAAAGATCCTTGTAGAGACCTAGAATTTTGTTCTGCATGAGGTAGAATTCCTCAGGAGTTGAGGGATTAGAGTCCCGGAATTTTCAGGACCAAAGAGTTTGTTCGCATGCTTGATAGGGGCATTGAATTGTTTCCTTTTTGTTTGAAACTCTGATAACGAATTAATAGAGCTCTACTATCAAGGTCCTAAAGGACCCTTAAGAAGGGTTA
>NW_007437876.1:0-429 GCF_000475195.1 Diaphorina citri
GAGAAGGAAGACAGGATAGGAAAAAGCCAGCCGTTCCGAGAACGAACATTATCCCATCATGATAAAATCCGCCCCGGGTGGGAATCGAACCCGCGGCCTAGCAAGGCAGACGCGCTACCAACAAAGCTAACTAGGCTGGCACGCTCTCTTTACCGGGCTTTATAGAGAAGAACCTAACATGACAACTCTTGTTATGAAATGCGGCATTACCATTGAATCAAGATAAACGAGGAACAGTCTCAACCAGAGTCCTTTGAAGTGTCAGCGATGAATGGCTTCATCTTCTCTACCTAGTAAATATCCTTGTAAATCTAGTCGTATTGTAAATATCCTAGTAATAGTAAATATCACAATAATTCTAGTCATATGAAGGTTATGGTTTTATTGTCTGATAAAGATTGGATATCTATGAAATAGTAGCGCGACTAC
>NW_007437877.1:0-429 GCF_000475195.1 Diaphorina citri
AATACCATGTGTACACACACTTACCTCAGATCTGAACACAAAGTTGTTCTCGACTCGCTTGTGTTGTTTCTTGTGATACTCAGGCTTTCCATTGGCTACTGCTGACGTCACATGTAGCTCCCGCATATAGGTGGATAACAGAGTGGACACAGCGATACCGGATAGGATACACATGACCGGGGCCAGCACCAACATAAGACGAACCATCACACCCTGTATATGAAATTATTATTTTTAATCTATGTGTATTATAGGTAGAGACAATTGACTACCTACTTTAATCGAGTAGCGACCAGTGGCGAAATTACCAGAGTAAAAAGAATTTGTTTTATAGAAATCTTTTCTTAGTGTTGCTGTGATATCTACAAAAGTTGTGAAGCACTCAGATTCAACACAATAATTCTTGATTTAAATGATTTTAGATTTTAT
>NW_007437878.1:0-429 GCF_000475195.1 Diaphorina citri
TCCGCCGCGGGCGGGAATCGAGCCCGCGGCCTATCGCTTGTATGGCAGGCAGACGTGAACAACCAACCTCAGTAGTGTAGAAAAAAAGCTTTAAGTCACAGGGCCAGTCCTAACGTACGCCTGGTCGTTGAAAATCTGGTACTTGTTGTTCCTAAACCCAATGAAGTCCTCAGTAAGTTGTCCATAGCTGTCGAAGTACACCTTCAGCAGCACAGGTGGTAACGGGCTTTCGTCCCGCATCATGGAAATTATGGAGTTCAGAAAATTCTCAGATCGGTGTCCTATGATGTGGAAGGTGTTCGGGTTTTGGCCTTCGTTGAGGTGCGCTAGGACTTCTTGTTTGGTGTCGGCCAGCATTTCCTCTTTGGACGGCAGAGTGATGTGCCCTTGCATGAGTTGTTGGAAGAGGCGGACCTGAGAGACACAGAA
>NW_007437879.1:0-429 GCF_000475195.1 Diaphorina citri
TTTTTCAGTCACTGTCGCTGAAAATGTTAAAGTCTTCCTTGCCTCCAGTTTTGATCGGGGTTTTACCCAGTGTGGGTTTCACCATTTCCACTTGATTGAAATACTCGTGCTGCAGGATGGTCTTGGCAGAGACGCGCTGCTTGGGATCCAGGGCCATGATTTTCTGAAAACATCAATGATAAACCAAAATAAAAACCTATCCAGCCTAGTTAGCGTGGAAGATGGATCGCTTGTTCCAAGTTGATTAATAAAAGCATGCATATTATCTTTTATGAAACAACGTAGTCGAGATCGTGGTGGAAGGTGTTTGGGACGTAGAAGTGTGCGCGCTGCTTTTAGACTAGTTTTTACACATACAGTGTGTCCACTTTTAATGTGCGCCATAGGAAAAATACATGTAAAAACAGTTTTTCTTGTCTCAAAAGTCCC
>NW_007437880.1:0-429 GCF_000475195.1 Diaphorina citri
TCGCAACCCACATTTTTAGTCTTTAATTCGAACTTATATCCGAATAATAACGTCCAATGTCTTATTTCAGGTTTTTTTTATAAGTTTAGAGAGCATGAGAAATCAAATTCCAGGTAAATTATCTACTTAACGGTCTTTTTTTCCATCAAAAGTTGAAGTGGGCCATCTTTGGGGCAGTGGGTGGGCCATCTTTAAAACACGTGTTCTAAAGATGGCCCAAAGTAGGTACCTACTATTTTAAAAGCTTTTTTTAAAGGTTTTAAATATACTTTTCACAAAATTATTTTTTATTTTTTTATGCAAAACATTCCAAAAAATCTGATTGTTTTTATTTCAAGTCTCTAGGTTATATAGAAGAAGTGGAGAATTTCAAGTACCTGGGAGGAATGATTTATTCGAATGGAAGTTGCACACAGGAAATAAGAAGCA
>NW_007437881.1:0-429 GCF_000475195.1 Diaphorina citri
CTTGTATGTGAGACTCATTAGAGGAAAATCCATTGGATTTGACTGACAACTGTCTTGCACACCTCCGAAGGACGCCGGACGTAGGGTTTCATTAGAATACCTATGGAATTTTTCAGATCATCCGATCCGTCGGTCTCAATTTCTTCTTTGGCCTGGAACCAAGGCTGTAAAAGAGGGGGTTTTCAGAGGTTTGATAGAAGGAACTGCACAACTACTGAGGTCTTATCGTCCCGAAATTGAAGAAAGAAGGATGGGATAGGAAAAAGGCAGCCGTTCCGAAAACAAACCTTGTCTGTTTAGGATAAAGGCCGCCCCGAGCGGGAATTTCACCTGATAAAACAAGTTTGAAGAAAAAAAGGACTTGTCAGAATTTTCCAAAAGCTGTGAACGTATGTGGAGAAAGTGTTTTCACCACACACCACTGCGTTG
>NW_007437882.1:0-429 GCF_000475195.1 Diaphorina citri
GGGCGGGAATCGAACCCGCGGCCTAGCGCTTACAAGGCAGACGCACTACCAACTAAGCTAACTAGGCTGGCAAAATTTTGAGGGGGCACCCGGGTATGAACCAGGGACCTCTCGACATGGGCAGTAAACATTAACTTTTCCTTTGATTTGTGAGTATGCACCTCGAAAAGTCAAGTGCTTGTAACTATATGTAGACATTTTTTGTACAGGCTTAACGTCACTTTATAACTGCTAAGGTCTTTGGTGACGGGATTTTACTCTCCATTCGGCCACAACTTATTTGCCTCCTCACATTAACCTCACCCAGCCTGAGTGGTTCCGGAAAATCCAGCAGCACGCGATTGTCCAGATGGTCACCTAACAACGCGTACCTAACTTTGATTGACTTTAGTTTCGACTTTCGCTGCTAGTTCTAAGCCTTTTCTATGA
>NW_007437883.1:0-429 GCF_000475195.1 Diaphorina citri
TAGTAATTTGAAGCAAGAATTTTTAATGAAATAAATCATTCAAACCGTTCCTGAAAAGTACCATTGGGGGTACTTATACAGGGTGTCCCGCGAACGACTGTACAACGCTTGAGGGTTGATGCAGGACCTAAAGGGCTACCAGAAAAAGCTATCTGGACAGATCCGATTTTCAACAGGGGCGGAGTTATGAAGGATTTCCTGTTTTTCGACATTTTTCATACCTCGTCAACTTAAAACGCCTTTATCTCTTGAACCAATAAAGATAATAAAAAATTAATTGCACCATTGGAAAGAACACAAAATTTACTAAAAGATAAGATTCCCTGTTTTGATAAAAACCCTCTCTTAAATACAACCAGAGGCTTGAGAAAAAGATTTTTTTGTATCTCTTTAAAAACTACCATTTTTTCAATTCGATTTTTCTTCAAG
>NW_007437884.1:0-429 GCF_000475195.1 Diaphorina citri
CACACTTTGAGCTTTAGTTACTATTGACTTTCTTTAAAGTGATGATTGGTTCATTGAGCTTGGCTTCTGTCAAAAATACGCAAAAGCCAAATTCCATATCTTGACCACTGAGGATGCATATTTCCTTCCTGCAAAATGACTTGAATGACCAAAAGATAACTATCAGTAAGTAGCAATATTTGCGGTTCAATGTGCTAATTTTTGATCTTGTTTTATGGGGTGCGGTACCTTGGGAGGAGTAACTAATTTCAATTCTATATATTTAAATATACCTATTTCCTCTTAAGCTTGACCATAGGCGAGATTGTTAATTTCAATTCTCTTGAGCTTGAACCTACCACGCTTTTGTAATTCCGAACTTCTAAACTTTTTGCCATTGGCTTCTCTTCTCGCCTATTTGTTGATCTTGAAGATCATAGAGGTTTCATA
>NW_007437885.1:0-429 GCF_000475195.1 Diaphorina citri
AAGAGGAGGAGGAGGAGGAACAGGGGAAGAAAGAGATAAGATAAGTGGGAGAGAATATAAGGGGAAGCATTGTGAAGTTCCTCTCTCTCTTGTTTTCTCATTAAGAGATAAGAGTTGAAGAGTTTCCTGTTCCCTAATGATAATGACGGATGTATCCATCTTTCTCTTCCTCTCTTCCTCCCTCTTCTGCTCCTCCTCCTCCTTCTTCTTTCCTCTTTCTTCCTGTCTTCCTTCTCTCTTCGCTTTCGGGACGATAAGACTTTAGCAGTTACCGTCCCCTCTATCAAACCTCTTGGAAAAAAAACCGGATATATCCAACCATTTCCCTATTTTGAAAATTTGAACCGATTGCAATACTTTCTCATTACCTTGTATCGTTACCCTGTCCCTTTCTCAAGGCATTACCGTAAGCTCTGAATATTTGTTTTT
>NW_007437886.1:0-429 GCF_000475195.1 Diaphorina citri
AGTACATAATTATGTATATAGGTCGGCAACTGTTGGGATAGTCACATGACGTGCCGTAATATATTTTGCGCTAGTAAACAATGTGCCGGGTATACAGGATGGCTCAATGAAATGTTTCTTGTTGAGAGGGAGACCCTATAGTTTTTATATTCAATTTAATTCAAACTAGGCATATCAGATAGTTTTATGGATATTCCTCCTTCATTTATCCTGCTCCTTTTTACTTTCCTTATCCTATAGGAAGGAAAGTAATGTAATCGGGTCAAAATTTCGATGGTCAGTTTTTAGTGCCAAAACACGTTTTGAGGTCCTTAGGTCCGTGTGTGTGTCTGTCTGTCTGTCTGTCTGTCTGTGTTTGGTAGTAGTTTTGGCCAGATGATTTGTCACAATAAATGTTCAGTCTGAAATCTTGAAATCCGTGTCTTCCAC
>NW_007437887.1:0-429 GCF_000475195.1 Diaphorina citri
GGGCTCGGCCCCCTTAAATACGGCCCTGGGAAACATGGCTATCTCTTGAACACGGAAAGTAACTAATATTTCAACAACTTGATGAATGAAAGCTTTACCGTGATTAGTAAAAGAAAAACTATCAAAAATATAATTTGAAAAAAGTAAAAATGTCTGCTGCCTATAGATAATTAAAGATTTAAACTCAATTGAACAACATAGGTGCAAGACACTATCATGTAGGTGTACCTAAACCTCTAACTACCACTTTCATGACGTGATTCAGGAGAAATTTATGTAATAAGTTTAATAATGGAGATACCTATATCTTCATGAGATCACCGTTCCACCGAAGGTAATATAGAAAGTGTACTGATGACTAACTGAAGGGCATTGGTCACTGAGATGTTCTCGTTACGTTTGGTAGATCTTGACGTCATCGATATTTAC
>NW_007437888.1:0-429 GCF_000475195.1 Diaphorina citri
GAGACTCAATGAAGCGTACAGAGAAATATATGAAAACTGTTTTCAGAGTAATAATAATGAGGTGCTTGAAAAAGAGCTTGAATTTTAGTAGGCTGTGGCAAAGTGCTAACGTGGCAAAAATGGAAAATGCAGATTATGTGCATAAATATACCCGTTTTAAAAAGAATGTTAGCCATTGAAGTTAATTACAAGTTGTTTGGTAAGCGCTAGGTCCTGGGTTATATTGCCACCGAAGGCTAACTTTTTCTTTAAAAAAAATCGTTCTCAATCGAAAATAATCGTTACAACATTTTCTTTATCCCGTCCTTCTTCTCTAATTTCGGAATGATGAGATTTCCGGTTTTACAGTTTCTTCTATCAAACCTCCTAAAAAATCAATAGGTGAGCAAGAAAAGCCAATGAAATTATGCCGTTGAATGCATGAGTTCC
>NW_007437889.1:0-429 GCF_000475195.1 Diaphorina citri
AGCCTGTAGTCAGCTTGGACAGGCGTCTACCTTGTAAGCGCTAGGTTACGGGTTCGATTACCCAAGACTCATTTTTTTTATGTCTCCTATGTGCGCGACCACAAGGGCAACCATAGA
Organism: Diaphorina citri; assembly: GCF_000475195.1. Lineage (NCBI taxonomy): Eukaryota > Metazoa > Arthropoda > Insecta > Hemiptera > Psyllidae > Diaphorina > Diaphorina citri. Next base: position 118 of record NW_007437889.1, read on the forward strand.
AAATTGCCGAGATCATCGCAGAAAAAAATATTCAGCTCAATTTCTTGATTTTCTGCGAGGGTTGGTACTATGGTCAAGGCTCCTTTGAGAACACTTCTATTTTCATGGAGCATGTTTTGTTTATTTTCTTTTGGGTCGTTACTAGGTGAGGGTCGATGGCAGTGGCGTAGCGTGGTCTAAATTCAAGTGTAGGGCGTGTAGGGCACTAATTTCCATCATCCATGCTTCTTCATAGATTGGCATAGACAAGTAGAAGTAGGTACCTACCTACCTACCTTCCCAGTTCCACACTCGCCTTAGTATGCCTGATAA
>NW_007437890.1:0-429 GCF_000475195.1 Diaphorina citri
ATTATTAGTATTATTGGTATACGTATACAGTGTGACACTGTCAGGTAGATTTAAAGTTCTTTGGTCAAAGATCATCTTGGCCAGACACCTTTGAATTTCTTCCAGTAGTGGGTTGATCTAATATGTGCTGCTATTCTGGGGAACCTCCAGATGGGGTTACGATCGTCCCCTGGAATAGAAGTCAAAGTTTTTTTTATTTGTATTTATTAAAGTGTTAATTAAGTGTTATTAAAGTGTTAAGGTCAAAGTTTAGTTTGGGACATGAGTAGACAACTTTGTGACTTACTGGGGGACTTTGATTTATTTATTTTATATTGCTAATACCCTCTTAAGGTGTGTCCAAACATAGTGGACCGGCCGTCGATCGACAAGGTAAATCCATGTTGTCAAGGCATTTTGAACAGTCCAGTCGACACATTGATGAATGTC
>NW_007437891.1:0-429 GCF_000475195.1 Diaphorina citri
GTGCGACAAAATCGCACGACAATGTCGCGCGACGTCACCTGTTTTCACTTGCAACATTTGTCGCGCGATGTGACCTGTAGAGCCTGTTCACACTTGTCGCAAGTTTCATCCGATTTTTTACTTTCTATTTTTTCTGGTCCTGTAGGCAATGTAATTTAAATGAGAGTGTTCCCACTACACACGACCCGATTTTTTCATTTGAACGAGATAAAATATCCTGTAGGCAATGTAATTTAAATGAGTACCTACACACGACACGATTTTTTTCCCCCCCGAACGACAAGTGTGAACGGACTTATAAAGCTAGCCATTGGAGGTACTGCATGAAAGATTTACATTTAGCATTACCTTCTACCCAGCCTAACTCAGGCTGAGTGAGGTTGATGTGAATAGACGGGTAGCTAGTCATCGAATGGACGATAATACCCG
>NW_007437892.1:0-429 GCF_000475195.1 Diaphorina citri
GCAGGATAGGAGAACGTTCAGGATGGTGTCGAAGAACGGTGTGAGAAGGGAGGGGTGGCGGGAAGCCAGTTTGACGATGAGTGAACCTGTGGGGAGATAGAGGAAGCAGATATTAGTTTCGTCCGTTCTTCTTCTTCTTCTTCTTTGAGTGCCTAACTATGTTGGAACCTGCCTCGGTGGTGTAGTGGACAAGACGCTCGCCTGGTAAACAGGAAGGCGCGAGTTCAATCCCAGCCGAGGTATGGAATTTTATCCTCAATATAATTTGACATAGTAGCCTACTGCTAGAGTAAAGGGACTTTTCAGTTCTATGCCAGCATTATAAATACCTAGGCACTATTCTTCTATTTTTCTCCTTCTCTTAAGGAAAATGGTGCAGCTAAAAGTAAAGAAATATTATACACCTCGAAAAAAAAAAAAAAAAAAAAA
>NW_007437893.1:0-429 GCF_000475195.1 Diaphorina citri
AAAAATTCCGTTGGTCCTCATTTTTCCTGCTCTATGACTTTGAAACATCACCCAAGTAAGCGCAACTGATCTATTCTGGCAAAGGGAGATTCTACCCGAGGAAGGCGGAGGGAGAGGAGCAAAAGAAACGTCAAAGGATCTATGACCTGAAGAGAGGGAGGGAAAGGAAAGAGGGGGGGTAAAAGATTACTGTGTATGTTTTAATTTGTAACTTTAGCATTTTTTCATCCCCCCGATAAAAAGAATGTCTCAATATAAACAGGGCCTTTTCTAGGTCCTAGGAGAGATAGGACCTCTTGCCTCCTGACCTTGAAAAAAAAAGTTGGTAGTCGATCAGCATTTTAACCTCAAAGAGAGAGAGAGAGAGGAAGGATCATGCTTTGGCAGGACAGGAAACTTGAGATTTTGATACTTTCTCTCTCTCCCTCT
>NW_007437894.1:0-429 GCF_000475195.1 Diaphorina citri
TTAAAATCAAGACTAGAGCCCGTCCTTCCTTTATTCCTTTTAAGGTTTCCTAATAACTACCAATATTATGTTTTCATGGTTTAGATGAGACCTCAGATAAAATTCCAATTGTAGTTAGTCCCTATAATTTGAACAAAAATAATAGAAAGTAAAAATAGCAAATAGAAAAATTGGGCAAAATTAAGGAGAGGAAAAAAAGTGCATCACCAACGGTCTCGAACCAAGAAGGATGGCTTCATGAGTCGTACGCATTACCGATACGCTATCTTCCCTTTGGAGGGTAAATGCGAGAATTATCCTTATATTAATATTAACAAACTACCTATTCGGCGACAATGCAATACACTAAACCAGTGTTTCTTAATTAGTTTGGCCCGCGGAACCCTTTTCAAAAGGTGAACATCTTTGTGGAACCCTGAACTTTCAAGA
>NW_007437895.1:0-429 GCF_000475195.1 Diaphorina citri
AGTGGGGGGAGGATCTGCCAGTTCTGTGGAGGTAAGTTATTGTTTAATAGATGTTTAATTAACTTCAATTCATTTCAATAATCATTTTACACTAGTAATGTGTCGCCACTGGTCGCTACTCGATTAAAGTAGATACTCGATTGATGTCCCCACGAGGCTGAGTGCACCTCGAATTTAAAGCACAGAGCCGAAAAAACTTCGAGCCCTCCCGGAAATCCTGGGACCTCCGGCGTGCAAGCCTAGTGTGATACTCAATGGAGCAGTTGCAAATGGGTAAAAATTATTAATAAATGGTCGATTCATACGTAAAAAGTTGTAAAAAATCCAAATCTGAGGTCAAAACTTCGAAATATAACTGTAAAAGGTCGAAAATTCAATTTTTATTTTCCGTCAGAGTCCTGAACTCTGACGTCAGACTTTAGGAGATGC
>NW_007437896.1:0-429 GCF_000475195.1 Diaphorina citri
CCCATGGACTAGAGATGACCTCTAGACATACTTACTGATTAGCAGTTTTGAAATTATTGGAACCTAATAAAAATCAGTATTTTTTGTACCTACTATTGTTCTATTTAGGTAGGTACCTACTTTTTGTCATATTTTATTGTATTGCAAGTGAAGGGACTTGTGCAAAATAGGTAGCCCTGGTTATTTCAAATCTAGGCGCACGGTAGTGCGCCAGGCCAAGTTCCGGCCTTAGCTTGCCAGTGTGTATATTACACGAAACATTTCAAGCCATTTTTACCCCTATCATAGCTCCATTAATTACGAAATTTGGACCATATGTTAAGTGAGCTATACTTGCTTATTATGCCTGCAAAATTCCGAAGTTCTAGCTTTTAAGGAAGGGGTAGAAAAGGGGCCTAGAAAATCGCTTATTTTAAGACTGACTGACTC
>NW_007437897.1:0-429 GCF_000475195.1 Diaphorina citri
TAAGCGAAAAGGTCCCTGGTTCAAATCCCAAAAGAGACATATTTATTTTGTGAATTTCATCACATAACTTAATTATAGCACAGATTGCGAAGAAGGTAGACCGAGTAATGATGTGAAAGTGTGCTAAAAATTGACCCGCTCAGTTCTGTGACCCCAAACTTTAAGGATTAACGTGCCTTGATTCAAGTATGAGTAACTCAAGTACCTAATTTCATCAAAATCGGAGCAGGCAATCGCGAGTTATAGCGAAACAAACATCCAAACTAAATGCAAAACGGTCGAGTTAAAACAAAGACCTCACTATTGTTCGGTTAATTATTCCACAGACTGGTTCTACTTTGGACCCATCTTTATCAGCAAATCACTTTCTCTGTCCCGGCCGTGGAAAATCGGACGGCAATTCCATGCCAATGTCTACGGCCGACCCTA
>NW_007437898.1:0-429 GCF_000475195.1 Diaphorina citri
CAATGCAAAACTGTAGAAACAATATCCTATCTCACCTCGTCCGAGCTCATCTCAGCCCTGTACATAAACACAGCCTCAGAGTTCAGGAGGCACCTCCAGACACCCTACAGGCCTGTTCCCACTTGTTTAAATTGCATTGCCTACAAGGTCCGGAGAAAAATCGTGTTGTGTGTAGTGGGAACGATCTTATTTAAATTACATTGCCTACAGGACATTCGGGAAAAAATCGGATGAAACTCACGACAATTGGGAACGGGATGATCGCGTTGAAATGCCTTTTCCGTATCTTCATGACTGCAAGATTCAAGATCAAAGAGCATCTTCAGAAACATAAATGATTAAAAATCAGGGGTTTGGATATCATGTAACTACAGGTAACAGGGCTTCAGATTTATCAAAAACTCAGGAAAGAAAGAAATTAAATCTTAT
>NW_007437899.1:0-429 GCF_000475195.1 Diaphorina citri
GTATCCACTCACCTCAGAGCAGTTGTTCAAGAAGAAAAACTGGAGAGCTATTGTAAGAGATTCGAGCGAAAACTTATAGATCCTCACTTTAGACAAAGTGTTATATCGTGTCAGTTGATAGAGACACATACTGAGAGCAATATTATTGCAGATTACGAGCGGTAATACCTGAGGAGAGAACACTGTCTCCATCTGGAAACATAAAATCACAACATGAAATCATAATACACAAGATTTGTTTGTTGGTTTGATAGATTTTTCTAGAGCTGTGTCCGAACATAATCAATCGATGTCGACTGAACCGTCCACACTGCCTCGACAACATAGATTCATCTCGTCGGTCGACTATGTTTGGACCCACCTTGAGGTCTTCAATGAAGGGGGTTTTACCCTCCATTCGGCGATAAGCCCCCCGCCTCCTCGTGTTAA
>NW_007437900.1:0-429 GCF_000475195.1 Diaphorina citri
AGAAAAATAAATGTGGGCAGGTGGGCCAATAAATGGTACGTTTTTTAAGTGGGCGAATAAATGGTACACTTACCCTAAATGGAAATGGACACGAAGGAACGAAGTTCATAGAGACCATTGAATTACATTTTTTTAGGATTGTTGTTTTTTATTAATTTTAAAAATCTCGCGCCACATGTCAACCAATCAAAGGGCTTGAAAATTTTCGGAAACGCTGAGCAAAAATCCAGTCTGGCAACAATGGTGAACGAATGTCCAAGTGAATGAGTGTCTGTTCACCGTGCAAAGATCTTCACGATTGGATATTTTGCGCACCAAATTTTGAAATTTGAAGATTTTCAAATTTTGAAAAAAAAAAGAAGTGCAGTGTGCCATGAAGGATCATTTATTCTAGAAATTAGAAAAAGAAGTCTACTACTACTAGTTAAG
>NW_007437901.1:0-429 GCF_000475195.1 Diaphorina citri
CTCCTCCTCCTCCTCCTCCTTCTCTCTTTATGGGATTTCCTCTGTATTTTGTGCGTTATGGCTTCGAGCTATTTGTTAGTTTTCTCCATTAACAAAGAAATGATGGTTAATATTGCCATTAACATGATTAAGTTCAACCCCCACCCCCCACAAAGAATAGTCAAGAGTGTGAGGAATCATTGGACCCCCTGGATCCCCGTACAGTCGACACTGTCCTTAGGGAACTAACCCGTAAGCCATTCTTCATCAGTGCCGGAGTAGTAGTTTAATCAACGGATTGTAACCAAAACCAACGGATCTCTTGATTAGAGTAAAATATTGTAGTAATTTTTCCAACCACCACGATTGCATTGAAATTTGGCACACCTAGATCTTTCACTTTCAAACTTCCTTGTTGAAAAATTTAGGGACGTCACGAAATAAATTACG
>NW_007437902.1:0-429 GCF_000475195.1 Diaphorina citri
TTCTTTCTCTCCCTCTTTCTTTCTCTCCCTCTTTCTCTCTCCCCCTCTTTCTTTCTCTCCCTCTTTCTTTCTCTCCCTATTTCGCCATATCTTTCTCTCTCTCTTCTGTCTCCATGTCTTTTCCTTTATCTTTTGTTTCTCTCGGTCTCTCCCCTCTTCTTTCATTGTATCTGTGTACATATTTCGTTATTCTTCTCTCTTTACCTACTTTATTGATCTCTCTCCCTCCCTCACTCCTTTTCTCCCCCTCCCTTTTTCTATCCATCTAATGTAGCTTTCTTTCTTTCTCACTCTCACACACTCACTTTCTTTCTCCCTCTCTCTTTATTCTTTATTCTCTCCCTCTCTCTCTCTCTCTTTCTCTCTCTATCTTTCTGTTATCTCTCTCTCTCTCTCTCTCTCTCTCTCTCTCTCTCTCTCTTTCAATTT
>NW_007437903.1:0-429 GCF_000475195.1 Diaphorina citri
CTTGAACGCCTTCTTGAGCAATAACTCGGGCCAAACTTTCATTGTCTTTCGTCCCAGGTCTCTTGTGAAAGTCGTGCGACAAGGTCTTGAAAAACAAATACATGGATCTGCTCTTGTCCTCAAACTCGGAACAAGTTCGTCTATCGTTATCGTTATAGCTGAAAACGAAACTATCAACGTAACTCTTGCTGTATTTCAATTTGGCTCCGTGGATCCGAATCTTAAGGTTGACGAGGAAAAATAAAACTACCACGATGACGAAGGATATGATCTTCCAGTACTCTGTACGGACGGGGCTACGCTCTTTAAATCTAAAGTTGTCTTTTATAAAAACAATATCACAATGGTTTCGAAATGAGCGTTCGGTGGGGAGATTGTCAGTCATGATTGCGTTTGATAAGTTGAAATCTACGATCTAATGTTTTGATA
>NW_007437904.1:0-429 GCF_000475195.1 Diaphorina citri
GGAGAGAGGATGAGAGAGAGAGAGAGAGAGAGAGAGAGAGAGAGAGAGAGAGACGAATACAGACAGAAAAAGGGTAAGAGGAAAGGAAGAGAAGGAGGGAAGACAAGAAAGAAGAGAAATAAGGAGGGATAATTAATAGGTAATAAACTACATAGGTACCTTATATTTATTTTATAAGTATCTAGTGCCTATTGAGTGTAATAAAATTAAAGTTAAGATCTTTCTTAATCATGGGGAGAAAAATACAAAAAGAGGAACGGAGAAAATTCTTTCTCAGAGAAATTCAGCTGTTCTTTTTGTTTTTTCTCAGAAGAAGAAAAAATTCTAAGAAAGATTCAGGACAGAATCTGTAAAGATTCAGGACAGAATCTGTAAAGATGTTGAAAATTCTTTGAGTGACAAGAAGCATACCCTTGTTTCATATTTCTC
>NW_007437905.1:0-429 GCF_000475195.1 Diaphorina citri
TTCATGTCATTTCTTGAAATAACTGGCTAGATTTCATGAAATTTGGCAAGATTTTCATTTCAAGTTAAACTAAAGTTTGTCTTTAGACTTCATATGTACATACGACGGTCAGTCTCAAAAAAGTAATTTTGCCATTGCTAGTTATTGGTAGGTAGTAGGTAGGTACTCGTTGAAAAAGTTTTCCTGACAAAAACAGATAAAGGACACTAGGACAGAAAGAGACTAAGATAAAGGACACTAGGACAGAAAGAGACTAAGATAAAGGACACTAGGACAGAAAGAGACTAAGATAAAGGACACTAGGACAGAAAGAGACTAAAATAAAGGACACTAGGACAGAAAGAGACTAAAATAAAGGACACTAGGACAGAAAGAGACTAAGATAAAGGACACTAGGACAGAAAGAGACTAAGATAAAGGACACTAGGA
>NW_007437906.1:0-429 GCF_000475195.1 Diaphorina citri
GAATTAGTTGGACAGACAGACAACACAAATCTATTGGAGACTCAAATTACAACAAGGCGCTTTTGTTTCAAATGAAAAATGTGGAAAGATGGCAAAACACGATAACCAACATTTTTTTCAAAATCGAGTTAGTAATTGATTCTTAGTAACTTTTTTGCGCTCTACTGTGGAAAGATGGCAAAACACGATAACCAACATTTTTTTCAAAATCGAGTTAGTAATTGATTCTTAGTAACTTTTTTGCGCTCTATCGATTGGTATAATCAGAATTGTCCTACGACTTACCGTTCCTGAGATATTAATGGAGTCAAAACAGGATAACTGCAGGTTCTGTGAGTTTCAACGGTGCCAAAAATGGTTATTGGATTTTAACCACCATGAAATCTTCTGTTTTTACTCTTTTCTTATTTTAAGAAGACGGCAAACCAT
>NW_007437907.1:0-429 GCF_000475195.1 Diaphorina citri
ATCACATGGCGGTGATTACGATGGCTTGACTGCATAATAAGTGCGTACACAATGACCTGTAACATACCACCTACTAATTGCGAGCAGTTTGTGTCGTAGCATGCCCATCCCGTAGTATACCCTGTCGTAGGATGCTCATCCCGTCATCACATGGGCGATAAGAGTCACAATACTTCCCATTTAGGCGCTGGGTCAACACGAGAATACCAGAAAGTAACCCGTTGAAATATTTCCAATCGAAAGAGGAGTAAATTTTTTTGTCAAGGTGGGATTCGAAGCAAGCGCGTTACCACTTGGCTAACCGTTATCCTGCTTTGCCTTTTGTACGTAGGTAATTAGCTAATTAGTATGTCACCATTTTTCTATCTGACATGGTTCCGAACGTGTTGTTCGCAAGTAGTATAAACTTCGGATGACTTTACTTCCTCT
>NW_007437908.1:0-429 GCF_000475195.1 Diaphorina citri
TGCAGCTATATTAACCCTTTCACCCCTAAAGGGACAATACGTCCCACAGAATCATTATTTTTAAAAGTGGGATATATCATTCCAGACCTAGGTATTGAAAAAGAAGAAAAAAATCCGTTCTCAATGTTTTTCACTTGGCTAACTTGTCTGGTTTTGTCGCCAGATCAATTTTTGTTCAGAAGTCCTAGGAGGACATAAAACTTTGTAGAGTCCTCATTTATAGCCCAAATAATATTGCCTGATCGGGAAAATTGAAAGGCTCTTCCTAAAATAAGTCTAGTACCTATATAAGTCTAGTAAAGGGTTAAGTCTAGTACCTATATCTAGCATGGTGACATTTGCTGGTGTGATACCTACATGTGTGTGTAAATTGCCAGTGACAAGCGTGGATAATTAACCCGCGTTCCATACGGTCTGGCAATGTGACCA
>NW_007437909.1:0-429 GCF_000475195.1 Diaphorina citri
CCCCAAGAAGTAATATTTCTCGAGGATAAATCACACGGAAAAGTGTGAAGGAAAGCAAAATTAAAAACTATACAACTCTAAGATGAGGGGGGGAAAGTAGGGAACTGTTATGTAGGTATATCTGACTATATCTAAGGTAGGAAGAAGAAGAGGTGTAGGTATGTCTAAGGCAAGAGGTAGGGAACTGTATATGAGAAATCTCAAAACTGGAAAGTTATGATTACTCAATTACCGTTGTGTTTTTACTTAGGGGTTCCCTCGAGATGAAGAGGAAGGAAGAGGAGGAGAAGAAGAAGGGGGAGGAAGAGGGGGAAGAGGAGGAGGAAGAGGAGAAGAAGGAGGAGAAAAAGGAGGAGTTTTTCCACCTTACCATTGTGATGTGAATGTGGAATAGAAAGTTATTTACATATCCACTCTACAGGGTGTTCC
>NW_007437910.1:0-429 GCF_000475195.1 Diaphorina citri
AGTCAGAAAAGAGGTCGAAATATAGGTAACTAACTGCCAATATGCTGTTAAAACTACCGCTAACTGTTAATCTAATGTCTAAAAAAAATCTGGTGTGCACATCACACGACTTTCCTTGTCCTATTTGATTTCCCCCTCTCTTTTTTTACGATACGATAAGTTAAGTCAGAAAAGAGGTCGAAATATAGGTAACTAACTGCCAATATGCTGTTAAAACTACCGCTAACTGTTAATCTAATGTGAGCAGTCGAAAAAGAGCAACAGCAGCCTTTCTCGGGTGATATTATGTGTTTCATCATAAATTTTTAGTATATTTTAAAGTTTTATTCAAGTTGAAAAATAATAATGAATAGAATCACCTACCAGAGACTCGAAGGTTTTAGTTTCAAGGCCGGGGGTGGTGGGGGTGGACTCAGTGCCCGGGGCCGG
>NW_007437911.1:0-429 GCF_000475195.1 Diaphorina citri
GAAACTGACACGGAGTAGTTCCTCTTAATCCCAGGTCTACAAGATCATGTTAATCAATTAAAGAGTTTATCTCTGAGATTGTTCGGAGACCAGGCCGGAATGGTCTCCGAGAATGGCCAAAGTGATACAAATGCTGATATTGTAGAACCGGGCATTAGAGGCGCTGATGATAAGTGATTGAATCTACATAATACGTACATACATAGGTACTTAGATATCTACATAGGTACATATTTAGTTATTTACAAGTGTGTGGCTGTACATAATTATAATACATATATGTGTACATAGGTATATTGTGTAGGGTAATTCATTAATATGTACTGTCGATGTCGGTCGCTGTTACTGTGAGGTGTGTTCACACATACCTAGTCGACATCGATCGATCTCGACTAAACCGTCCACACTTCCTCGATAACAATGATTCAC
>NW_007437912.1:0-429 GCF_000475195.1 Diaphorina citri
CGAATGGGATGCTATACAACTTTACAGTTGTGAAACCCAAGATCCACTTTTAAGTAGTCTGGTTAGCTTGAAAGTTAGCGCTACTGCCTTTACAAGCGCCTGGCCGCGGATTCATTGTTGCTATTCCCTTTCTTGTTATTGTTGCAATTTTATTCCCTCTATCAAACAGACCTAAAAAAACCCCCTGAAAAAAATTTCTATTCCCATAGAGGAATGCATATAACAGGAAGTACATTGAAGGTATCTGAAAGGTATTCCGTGTAAACCAATGGAAATTTAATTTACAGGAACCACCAAGGCCAGATCTGTGAATAGCAAGTTCGTTACTCCAACAAGGCCTAGTCCAGAAGAGGACAAAGCAATGGATGTGGACATGCCGTCTGGACCTGGAGGTAGTATTAAAATAGTAGCAAAGTTTCCATTGAAAAT
>NW_007437913.1:0-429 GCF_000475195.1 Diaphorina citri
TGTCAATATAATTGATGCATCGGCTCAAACTCTTGAATTTGTTGTTGTTAACGTCTGCGACAACGCTCACTCCTCCTCAAGGAACTCTGCCACCTCTGCAGGACGCGTCCAGAGGTCAGGGGGCACTAATTGTGTGGGTTTAGAGCGCAGTGCCAGTAGGTGCGAACTCTTGAAGTTTGCTCCTTCTCGAAAGCTGAGTGGGCTTTAGGTTCTGGTTTCACGGGATCAGGTTTCTAATCCTGCCGTGCGACGTTGTGCTTTATGTAATTCCATTCCAAATTTGCAATAAGGACTGATAGTTTCGCCTTCCTCTTTTCAGACGGCCATAGAGATTGGCCTGGTTCACCAGTATCAGTTTTCTTCCACTTTACAACGTATGAGTATCATCACCAGACAACTGGGATCAGAACAACTGATGGTGTACTGTAA
>NW_007437914.1:0-429 GCF_000475195.1 Diaphorina citri
TACATTAAATTTTATTCTATTCAATTAAAAAATATTCTATTCTATTCAATTAACTAAGGAAAGCACGTTAGATGCACGAATTCCCCACGGACCAACAATGTTAAGGAACATTGTGTGCGATTCGTATCTGAACGGGTGACTATCACTATTGACATATTATGGTACTGACGATTTTCATCTTTTTTTTTTAATAAATTTACGGAGAATCTCTCCATTTTTATAATCAAAAGTGGTAAATAATTAAAGGCAGTAATTATTACAATCAAAAATAAAAGAACAAAAAATAGTAAAATAATTGGGATTAGCTACCTACTATGATCTTATTCAATTGAGATCATTGAATGTGTTTAGGATATCATTTTCTGAGCAGGAAAATATATCGACCCCCGCACCACCAATGATGTTTCCAAGATGCTGAATTCTCCTGAT
>NW_007437915.1:0-429 GCF_000475195.1 Diaphorina citri
ATTTTCCTCACGAGGCTGAGTGGGCCCCGCAACAGCCAGTCACGGAATCAATCATTTGAATGATACAAATTTCTTGACTCCGCCGGGAATCGAACCCGGGTCTCCCGCGTGCAAGGCGAGCGCAGTGACCACTTCGCCATGGGAGCTGACGCCATGACAATAATGACTTAACACTTAAAAGGCAGGCACGCTACCCTCCAATCAGACTAGGCTGGCTTAATAGAGTAAGGAATGCCAGCCTAGATGCGTAGTTGCTTGGTTCATACTGGTCATAGTGCGTCTGCCTTATAAGCGGGTTCGAATCGCGCAAGGGACGGATTTTATCCTATCCTGTTCTTCTTTCTCTCTTCAATTTCGGGACGAAGACCTTCGCAGTTACAATTCCCTCTATGAAACATCTCAAGTAAGGAATAGGTAGGTTCTTTTCTT
>NW_007437916.1:0-429 GCF_000475195.1 Diaphorina citri
ATCATCCACAGGCAGAACTTTACCTAACCAGGGGAAAAGGAACCTGCCTTTCTCTCCAAAGCAATCTCAATCTTATAGTAATCAATCTGAACACTTTGGGAAATACCAAAGAAACAAAATGTCAAATTCTCACAGATTACCTATGAATCCTTCGATTCTACCACCTGGTACAAAAGTCTTGCTCAAAGACAGATCATTATCCAAAGGTCTGTACACAATAGTCTCGAACATCGGTCAAGTCTACACCATACGGTGTAACTATTCAAATCGTGAAATCAAAGCTCACAGAAGTGAGATAAACACAATATTTCACTAAGATTATTATTATATTATTTTAAAGGCTAACACGGGGAGATAGGATAGATAGGTTAATTAGCTAGAATTTTTCATTTTTACTCTCATCTTAAAAATATAATTTGACTCTTATAA
>NW_007437917.1:0-429 GCF_000475195.1 Diaphorina citri
CAAAATTTCTCAGATTGGGTGTACCCCTTGGTATTTCATCTCATGTTACAGTCATGTGTTACCTGTGAAAATACTTGGCGACTGTTAGGGAGTAATTCTCTGCTCCAGACTCGCCTGGTAATCAGGAGGGTGTGGGTTCAATCCCAGTTTATCCCAGCCGAAATATGGAATTTTATCCTCAACATTGTTTGAGAATTTGATAAAAATGATAGTAGTAGCATAGTTACTGCTGAGGTTTATGGAGTCAGTAATCGTATTCGAGCAGTAGAAATCGGCACCACCATGATTAGTGCTGAGCTTTAGTGAGTCCTTGGTTCTCTTCCAGCATTAGAAATAAGCACCACTCTGATTACTCAAATAGTTCAGTCACACTTTCGTGGACACCCAGTATGTGCTAAATCTTTCACAAAACCAATAATGTCCCGTCAA
>NW_007437918.1:0-429 GCF_000475195.1 Diaphorina citri
TCCTGTCCCGTACCGCTATCCTGAGGTAAGTCCCTGATTTTTGCTCTATTAAACTCTTGGTATGATGGAACAACTTGACAGTTTGACCCAGCACCTAAATTGGAAGAATTGTGTCTCTTCTCGCCCATCTGATGAGAGGCATCCTACGACACAGACCACATGCGTCTCATGTATCGGTTGTTTCATTGCTACGAAATAAAAACGGCGGTGAAACACTCATTAAAACAAAAATCATGTGGCAAATCACTGGAGATTCCAAATCTAAGGTTGGTGACATTTGCGAACACAGAAAGTTAGTTATCCAGAGTCTTTGACCTCCTTTCTCGATCTCGATTTCAGACACCTTCCCCGCTCCAAATCTCCATGTGTTCCTCCCCCGAGTACCACTATTCCTCCTACCCGGAATACGGAGTCCCTCTGGAACCTCCT
>NW_007437919.1:0-429 GCF_000475195.1 Diaphorina citri
TTAAAAGATTCAACTCCCAGGGCGGACTTGATTGTAATGAATTAAATCAACCTTGGGACTGGGATTTCGCATCTCTAAAAAATATGATTTTTTTTTTCAAATTAACCCTTTAATGTGCAAGATCATCGATTTTATAAAATATTAGAGTAACATGTTATAGGTCTTTAAAAGAAAACCACGGAATTAAATTATGAAATATGAGGTGCGTGAAGTTAGCACCACAACTTTTGCTGCGAATTTGTACCAAAGCCCATCATTTAGTACCCATTTTGCACCTTGAAATATGATTTTTTTTTTCAAATTAACCCTTTAATGTGCAAGATCATCGATTTTATAAAATATTAGAGTAACATGTTATAGGTCTTTGATCATAGATACCGGAATGAAAAATAGATCAGTTGCGCTTACTTGGGTGATGTTTCAAAGTCA
>NW_007437920.1:0-429 GCF_000475195.1 Diaphorina citri
AAAAAAAATACATTGAATGGCTAAGAAGCAGACCAACCCTGTCTTTTTGGGGAGATTCATAAGTAGAAGAGAAAATAATGTACCCGGCTTATTCTGCAAGAATGAGAACAACCCTGAAATAACATTAAATTGATGGAACTTTTTTGGGCTTCATAAATAGAGAGGAGGGAGGGAAGAGATGGGGGGGGAGGATCGAGAGAAAGGAGAGGGAGGGAGAGAGAGAAGATGGTTAACAACTGGACTTGACAGTTTTTATCAAAACAATAGAGTGTAAAGTTCAAGTGAAAAAACGCTAACAAATTGATAATGAAAAGTGCTAGCACATGACATGATTAAAGAAGGAAAAAATGTTTTTTTGTAACTTTTAACCTTTGATATGTAAACAGAAAAATAAAAACAAGACCAAGAGAGTACAAGGTTAAATAACAT
>NW_007437921.1:0-429 GCF_000475195.1 Diaphorina citri
CAGTACTGCGAGGCGAAATATAGCCAGGAATATGAAGTCACATAGACATTGGTCTGATAAAAGTACCTGTATTTTGTCCTCCACAAAGGCCGTTCTATAAGGTGTCCTGGTTTCATAGGAAACAACCCAGGGAAGGAATAAAGGGAATAATCAAGGAAAGAAATTCTGGATGAAATTTAAACGTGGGTTTGGTTAAAGAAGAAATTGCGGAAGAAAGGGGTAAGATTAGAGGTACAAGTATAGTCAAAAACAATTTACTGATTAATAAGATAGGGAGAAAGGATGAAATAGTAAAAGAAAAGAAAGGAAACAACTGATAATATTGTTTTCTTTTACTCGCTCCTTTATTTTTCAAGGATGTTGACCCCTGGCAAAGGAAGGTTTGCCAAAAAATTTCTAAATTTTCGGATATTATTTTGCATCCAAAAA
>NW_007437922.1:0-429 GCF_000475195.1 Diaphorina citri
CTGGAGTCGTAAATAAGATCCTTTATGTGTGTAAAGATTATAACGATTGACCCATTGAGGTCGAACGGGGTACTCTCCATAACATTTTGATCATCATGATGTGGGAAGAGTTGGAAATTTGACCAGAGAAAAATGAAGGAAACTCGCGGTACCCCAGGGTTTTTCGATGGGCTGCATCCGTGCTAAAAAAAGATTTTTTTTTCGAAGTCGGCTAAATCGTCTGGATGTCATTTTACATTCATTTTAGGCCAAAATAATTTTCCAACGAATAAGTTGAGAACTATGCAAAGACTGGTCGTGAGGACAAACCCAACAGGCCCAAAACGACCCAAAAGACACTAAACGGGTGAAAAAAATGGGACGAAATTTACGATCCACCATTGTACACCGAACCTGAAGTCGCAAAATATAAGTGCCTTAACATTTACT
>NW_007437923.1:0-429 GCF_000475195.1 Diaphorina citri
AGGATAAAATCCGCCCCGGGCGGGAATCGAACCCGCGGACTAGCGCTTACAAGGCAGACGCACTACCAACTAAGCTAAGTAGGCTGGCATCGTAAGTATTGAGCCTGTTGTTGTTGTTGTTGTTGTAGTAGCGGCTTTAGCTTTCGCCGAATGGTGATGGCAGATGAAAGAGATAAAGAGATGGAGCCTGTAATATAGTATAGTCATACTTATACTTGTCTGGCTGGGGGACTTTGAACAGGGAGGATACCAGCCTGAAATTTCCCTTGCTAAAGAAATAGCAAAGGTTCAGTGCAAAGGGCATCCACTGGTAAATTTTTTGTAGCCCAAAACAATAATTACCCTAGCTAGGGCTGATTGAGAGGCTCACGAAAGACGCCGACCCCGTCTGAACACGGGAAAAGGCGAAGAAAAAGAATACACCTTTTT
>NW_007437924.1:0-429 GCF_000475195.1 Diaphorina citri
TTCGGGAGGAAGATACGTGCAAAGTTTTCATAAAAAAATCACTATTGATGCTCCCCCTCACGGAGATATTTGGACAGAGCTAGGCAGGTTTAAAATCAAATAGGTATTTAATTAGATTAAAATGACTAAAAAAAGATTTTCAAACTCGAACCCCAATCCACGCATTACGAGTCCAACGTTCTACCTCTGAGCTACCCTCCTACTCAAATTGACCTCACCCAGTCTGAGTGGGGGCAGGAGAAGCCGACCGCATGCGAATGCCCAGGTGATCATCCATCCGGATACCAACCTCGACCAATGTTGCTTAACTTCAGCGATCTTCCCTATAGTGAGTATAGTGTATTCAAAGTCATATCACCCCCTGTTGGCTCATTATTGACAGTTTTTCGAGAAAGATAAGTGCTAACCCATAGTGTCCTAGTTTTTTTT
>NW_007437925.1:0-429 GCF_000475195.1 Diaphorina citri
GCGCGCTTCCCCTGCTGTCTGGATTTGTAGGAGAGAATGTCCACGAACAGTTCTTCCTTCTTCAGCTTACCTGAGAGACCGTCAGTGAATGGAAAACAATGTAGATTTTGCCATTCAATTATAAATAAATAAAATTAATTGTATTAAGCATAAATGCTCGTCACAAATGTCGTTCCCCGGTTAATACACTAAGCTAAATTTATGACTTGACTCGGACTCAAACCATCAACCTCCAGATCCAGAGTCCACCGTGCTAACTAGCTCACCAATGAAGTTGGTATTCAATTAGGTACCTACCTAGGTATAAATAAATTATAACACTTGTGGCTGGTTTTCAGCAAATGATTAACATTCTTATCCTAATTTTCGCTGAACGCTAAAGTGAGCAAAATAAATTAGAGCGCCGCAGGCGAAATTTTTGAAAATTTT
>NW_007437926.1:0-429 GCF_000475195.1 Diaphorina citri
TTTGAAAATTTGGGCCGATTGCAATACTTTCTCATTACCTTGTATAGGTTCCCTATACGTAAGGGTAATAGAAAGTAATAATGATTATGTGGGACATGTTGTCCCTTTGTTGTTGTTTGTTGTTTTAGCGACTTTAGCTTTCGCCGAATGTCCTGAACCAGTCAACCATCGCATCGTGAGGACTTGTGCTTGGTCTATAAAAGCAGAGAGAACCCTTTGAACTGTCTGCCAGCTAGCTAGGCTGGTTAGAGTTAG
This sequence comes from Diaphorina citri, assembly GCF_000475195.1. Classification (NCBI taxonomy): domain Eukaryota; kingdom Metazoa; phylum Arthropoda; class Insecta; order Hemiptera; family Psyllidae; genus Diaphorina; species Diaphorina citri. The sequence goes on from NW_007437926.1 coordinate 256, forward strand.
CTGTTCTTCTCCCTGTTTATAGTCCCACAGCCAGACTTATTGTCCCTTTAGGGGTGAAAGGGTTATACTGCTACTGACGAAAAAGTGTCTTGTTGACAAAGTGCATAATTATTCTCATCCCTGAAATACGTGACGTTGCATGCGATGTTTTTCTGAATTTTTAATTCCTTTTTG
>NW_007437927.1:0-429 GCF_000475195.1 Diaphorina citri
GTGAACAGCTAGGCTGAGGAATAATAGGAACAGGATCAGGAATAATCGAAACAGGATCAGGAACCTGAATAGGAGGAATAGAATCAGGAACCTGAGGATTATTCAATCTTGGAATTTCGAAACTCTGAGTAGGCTCGAACGACACGGATTTCTTCTTTACCATAGTAGAATGTAACTGATTGATGTGCCGCTTGATAGTACGACCAGAGTCGAGAGTAACCAAATAGTGACGATTACCTAGTTTCTTCTTGACTTCACCAAACTGCCATTGAGATAATATTCGTACTTGTACCCTCTCCCCCACTTGAAGTGAACGTACTGGTTTAGATTCAAGTTTTGAATGTCGAGGTTGATAAGGGAAAATGGCATCCATGCGAATTCTCAACTTCCGATTTAGGTAAAGTTCAGCAGGAGATTTTCCACATGAGA
>NW_007437928.1:0-429 GCF_000475195.1 Diaphorina citri
TCCCATCCCCCTACTGTTGTCATGGGATTTTTCTCGAAAAATCTCGTCCTCAACACGCTCCCCTGTGCTAGATCCATTTGAAAAATGGAAAATGTAAACATTCACTTCCTTGTTGCGCCTGATAAATGTATGCAATCAGTCGTGTTTGTTTTAAAAATGCCTGAGAATATGCATTTATGCAATGTGCAACTCATTATTGATCGGCCTCACTTTATCTGATCTTTTTTTTTTTTAAGAGGTTCGACAGAGGGAACTGTAATTGCAAAGGTCTTATCGTCCCGAAATCGAAGAGAGAAGGAAGACAGGATAGGAGAAAGTCAGCCGTTCCGAGAGCGAACGTTATCCGTTCAAGATAAAATCCGCCACGGGCGGGAATCGAACCCGCGGCCAGCGCTTACAAGGAAGACGCGCTACCAACCAAGCTAAATA
>NW_007437929.1:0-429 GCF_000475195.1 Diaphorina citri
AAATTTCATCTACATGATGCCGTTTATTTCATTCCTTAATTCCTAGCCGTTTCTGAGATATAAGCGTGGTTCGCAAATATCACGAACCACCCTGTATAGCCACCTTGTGAATATTGTGAATCCTTCTACTGCAACCATACAACGTACAACTCAAAAACATGAATCCTACAATTCCTGCACACAATTCACTTCACGATGGTATTGACAAAAGGTTCTCTCTACAACTGGCCCCAGGGTTGTGTATTATTTATGCGAAATTCATGTAAGCACACAGAGTCAAAAGTCTCTCGCAAATGTCATTAGACAAAGCAGAGTTACGTAGGTATGTTTCCTTTCCATGATAAAATTATAATGCTCTAAGCTCTCTGGGTTCAGGGTTGTGATCTTCAAAACGACAAGTAGGTACGTATACCTACAGACCTAACATAA
>NW_007437930.1:0-429 GCF_000475195.1 Diaphorina citri
TTTTCTGAATTATTCCCAGGTCCTTTCAGGACTGGCTGAGGGACTATAAACAACTGGCTGAGGGACTATAAACAGAGAGTAGATCAGCGTCTAGCTAGGGGACTATAAGCAGGGAGTAGTCTAGCCCAAATTTTGTCACGCCATATCAATAGTGAAGGTTGAGTGCGAAGGGCATCCCACTCGGAAAAGTTTGTTTAGCCAAAACCAGTTGGCCTCAAAGTGATCACTCTAAAGCTGATTGAGAGGCCAATGACAAACGCCAACCCCATCTGAACATGGGAAAAGGCAAAGAAAAAGAAGAAGAAGAAGATTCCCAGGTCCTTTCAGAATATGGCTAAAAAGCCGCTTTACTTACTTATGTGAATAAATAATTGAAATGTAGGAACCTCATCATGTTTGTAGATAATTGGTATCTCTTTTGTTCTGTTG
>NW_007437931.1:0-429 GCF_000475195.1 Diaphorina citri
TACAGGATTACAAAATACAGTCAGTTATGCATTACATTGTAGGATAGGTATCACAAAATGCCTGAAGAGAGTTCTTTTTACATGGTTTTTGTTCCCATTTATAAAGCCTTCAGTTGAGCGTCATATTTGGTTTTGTAGGAGCCAGATGGATCGTATTTGCTTTCCAAAGCTTTCCATTCTTCTGGTTTCTTTTCGATGAGGAATTTGAAGATTTTCTTGGCTCCTTCTTTCTGTTTGTCAGAGCAGCCACCGCATTCAGTGGCAATGGCATCAGGCAACACCTCTGTAAAGATAGGAAACAAAAGTGGAGGGATGTTAGTAGAAAAATCAAAGGTGGGTATGGTTCAATTAAATTGGGGTTTTTGATTTGAGCTCCTTCCAACTGAAAGACTTTTTGAAGCCAGATACCTTTTTCGAGGATTCTCAGAA
>NW_007437932.1:0-429 GCF_000475195.1 Diaphorina citri
AACATTTCCGGGTGAAAAATACCATAATAACATCATTGGGTAAGTTTTGGTAAGTTCCGATCATTTCCGAGTGAAAAATTAAATAATGACATCATTAGGTAAGTTTTGGTAAGTTCTGATCGTTTCCGAGTGAAATATAAAATGTAGGTACCTACATGAAAATAATTTTTTTTTATTATTATTATTTTTTTTTTTCAACTATAAAATTATGAAAAAAGTACCTATAGGCTATCCATAAAATATTTTTAAATGATAAAATTGTGTACAAAAAATGACCACAGTGGGATTCGAACCCCCACCCCACCCGCTCAGCATTTTGTCAGAGATCACACTCCTTACCACTCGGACAGTCCGACTTTTGTCTCTATGAAGCACAAAACTTCCTTATTAATCAACTCGAGCGATAATTTAGAATTTTCTCCCTAAAAG
>NW_007437933.1:0-429 GCF_000475195.1 Diaphorina citri
TGGAAGTTCAAACTTTACCTGTCTTATTCTTATGCTCAGTGAAAGTAGAGTCGGAATTAAACATTAAACTCTACCATGTATTATGCATTATTATCAGAACCCATCTTCCTATGTATGTCCTTCATATTCACCCTTTACTTTTGCCTTCTGGTATTTTGGTACTCATTCCTAATACCTACCAGATTATCTATACTAATTCCCCTTAGTAGACTGGTACTTGGGTAATTATAGACACTCTCTGGTACCTACTCACTTAAGTCTTAACCTCTCTCCAGGTGAGGTCATCTCCGATATTCTGAGAATCGATTAATTAAAATTACGTAGGCATGGATTTTGTGTTTTTAGTGTACCTATTCCAAGTTAAATTCGACTTTATCAACTTTAGTTTTTCTGTTCGTTTCACAATAACTCTCAAACGGTTTTAATAAA
>NW_007437934.1:0-429 GCF_000475195.1 Diaphorina citri
GTCACCCACGTCCATGTAAACGCGTCCTATATCTTGTGTCTTGTGGAGCGTAAACGTGTATATTTCGTGTGGATTATCCTGTGGAATCAATACTGAAGTAATCCGTATCAGAATCTAACTTCCAAATTCGTATAAGCTTAACCCAATTTGTAAGGCTGTTGGGTTATGTAAGGTTTATCCACCAGCCACAGTGGTGTAGTGGTTAACACGGTTGACCATTTACTGATGAAAAATTGTAAAGGTTGCGAGGTACAAAGTCCGTACAGACGAGAAATAAAAATAAGAACAAAATCAATAATTGAGTCTTCGCTGAGAAGAAGGTTCGGAGTGGATTCTGGCCTTTTTCCTAATTTTAGCTACGCGCTGAATTTCAATTCGATAACACGAATATTCACAAAGATATCTGTTTTGTAAACATACTTCAATTAC
>NW_007437935.1:0-429 GCF_000475195.1 Diaphorina citri
TAAAGTTACAATCCATTTGTCTAAAATCTTGGGAAGTACTTACAGTAAACTCTTCATCTGACAACTGTTCCAAACACTTTTTCTTCAGCTCATCAATAGGTTCAGCCAAGTAAATCTTGTGAAGCAGGGTAAATATAATTGGAGTCTCGGGGGAACACTGGACAAATGAGATGAGACTTCCATTCCAGCATGCTTTACTGAGATAATGTGTGTAGAGCCTTTCCTGATCGGTCAGAGCATTGAATGACTCTTCAGCTTGCAGCTCTATGATTGGCACATCATTGGGAAGAATATGATCTTGAAGTCGGACAGACATTCTGAAACTGAATAAAGAACAAAGCATGTACCTAAGTACCTAATGATGCAAATTTATACCCTTTTTAAAAAGATTGTGGAAAAAATCAAATTAACTAATATGTATGTCAGGTA
>NW_007437936.1:0-429 GCF_000475195.1 Diaphorina citri
GTTCGCGGATTTGGCAATTATGTTCGCGGATTCGCGTCCCGAATCGACATTTTGGATATTTGGCAAGCCTAATTATACTACGTATTCATTCTACGAAGAGTAAAAGTATTATGTGTATCAATGTATCATGGTCTCTTTCTTCCTATGCCGGAACTATCTAGAATCCTTAATTTGGAAGAACTTCAGACATTGTTTTTGGGTGTCCAGAGAGTTTTACACCCCTGTCAATTATTCCACCATCGTAGGACCATTCCTATCTCACGAACACAGAATAGAAGTAGGTATGGACCGGTGAGCTTACTGGAACTTGGCCTGGTGCACTGTCACGAACTCAGATTGATACATTTTTCGGGCCAGACATTGTCCACAGAACTTTATTGTCCTGGGCTAGGGCAGACCAAGTCCTAAATTTCCATTCACTCCCAAACC
>NW_007437937.1:0-429 GCF_000475195.1 Diaphorina citri
TGAAAAGTCCCTTTACTTCAGCAGTAGACTACTACTATTATGTGGTCAAATTTTCAAATTATTGATGATGAAATCCCACACCTGGGCCGGGATTGAACCCACGCCCTCCTGATTACCAGGCGAGCGTCTTGACCACTACACCACCAAGAAGAGGAGTTCAAAAGATGACGACCTAATTCTAAACAAAATTACCTACGATTAAAGCTTGAAAATAAAAAAAAGTAAAAATGAACACTAGTGTAGTATTGAATTTGATGAACGTCACGTTGGACTGAAGGGCGATGTAAAAAATAAAACACGGTAAGTCAATAGGTACGTTTTTTCCCCTATTAATATTATTTATTATGAAGTGATTTGACAGAGGGAACTGTAACTGCTAAGGTCTTATCGTCCCGAAATCGAAGAGAGAAGGAAGACAGGATAGGAGAA
>NW_007437938.1:0-429 GCF_000475195.1 Diaphorina citri
GGCATTTGATTGGTCAATTTTGACTTGAGACTGATCTAAGAACGATCATTCTTGTTCATAAATACGAGTGTAAGTCTAGATTTTGGCGAAGTCTCGAACTAGATTTTGGCAAAGTCTTAGCCTCGAACGGCGAAGAGATTTTTTTTTTTTTATTTGATTTCATTTATTTATTACAATTTTAAATTTTACATAGGTAACATCTCCTAAGCTAATAAAAATAACTTTTGAGGAGATTTTGGCCGGAACAGACCTTGTCACCTTCGGAGGTCTCGTAAAGACCCTTCTTTCGAGTGAGTTCTACAGTTCACTGTACCACTCGTTCATTTAAAAATGCAAGGAACTGGTAACATTTGACGTTCCAAATGTCAGCACTTCCTTGGGGGAAAAGTATATTGTTTTCCCTAACCTACCCATGTGCCAGGAAAAATT
>NW_007437939.1:0-429 GCF_000475195.1 Diaphorina citri
TCTGCTTTGTAAGGGCTAGGTCGCGGGTTCGATTCCCACCCGGGCCAAAGTTCATTCTAAACAGGTAACTTGTTATCACCAGGGCCAAACTCTGCTCTAAACAGATAACGTTTGTTCTCGGAACGGCTGGCTTTCTCCTATCCTGTCCTCCTCTCTTTGATTGCGGGATGACAAGGCCCCCGTTGTTTCAGATCCCTCCATGAAACCTCTTGTAAACGCTGTCTGGTGTCTTCTATAAGGGGTCGTTGATAACCTTTTGAACCATTTCACAATAACCACCGTGTAGCAGCAATTGCGACACTTATATTTTACGACTTGGAACATTTTAATACACGGATAATGCTGTGCAAGTGTGCACATTTGCATGGCGATAAATAAAGTTTGCATCTTTTATCTGACCCACAACTTTGCGTGGGTGGCTCAGGTCAG
>NW_007437940.1:0-429 GCF_000475195.1 Diaphorina citri
ATGGGGGGGGGGGGATTCAATTTTTCATAGACCATGTGCACTTTGGTGGGTGGAATCCTACCAGAAAGCCCTAAATAGTACACTATAAGGTACTAAGGGCTGGGGGCTCAAAATCAGAGTTTAGATTTGGATTAAGATATCTGATTTGGTGGATTTCAAAATGATGAAAATTAAAATAATAATAAGAAAAGGCTCACATTTCCTTCATTACTTTCCAGTGTCAGCGTTTCCAACAGCTTGTGTTTACTTTGGTTCAAAACATTATATTGTGTATTGAGCTGAACATTAAGTTCTATAAAGTTAGCCAGGTCTATTTCTATCTTCCTAGTATGACATTTGAGTTCAGCTTCTGCCTTTGGAATCATTTTGTCTTGTATGTGACTGGTATCATTCCTGTAGGAAGAATTATTCAGATTAAAATTCACAATG
>NW_007437941.1:0-429 GCF_000475195.1 Diaphorina citri
AAAAAAATTGCAAATTTAAAAAAAGCCATTTTAATCATCAAAATTTCATCTACATGATGCCGTTTATTTCATTCCTTAGTTCCCAGCCGTTTCTGAGATATAAGCGTGGTTCGCAAATCACGAACCACCCTGTATACAATTAGCAATGATTGTTTTACTAATTTTTAAATAAGAGATATACCCAATTTTCCGACACCACCTTTTTGGGGTTCAAGGTACAACTACCCTATGTACCTTGGACCCATACCCTTTGTACCGTTGACTGTCTTGTTGGACGCCCAACTGTCCTGTCCTAGAAGAGTGAATTGTTGGTTTTCTACAAATAAGTCAAGTTGTACTTTCAACTCCAAAGTCTACAGGACCTGGTGCCAGCAAAACTTTTGAGAGCTGAGTCGAACTCAAGTATACTCGCATGTACCCATTTAAAAG
>NW_007437942.1:0-429 GCF_000475195.1 Diaphorina citri
AAACTTTCGGCCGGCAGTTTCTGCGTTTGCAGTTTTCTGTAAACTATGTTTTGAATAGGAATGGCTTTTCCGTAGGCAAGTTTTTTTTAAGCTTCTCTAAATTACCCTTTTACTCTACATTCTTGCAGTTTATAACGTTTATATAGTTACATAATATGTACTAGGCAACTAGGCTATAGTACCAATAGGGTTCATAAATTTCTCCATGTAGGTATGATCCTGTATGTATCATAGACATTTATAAGCCATATAGGTAATGTTTTTTAGGTAGGGTAGTTTCCTACCAAAAAATATCTTCTGATGGGAATTTCCAAAGTTCCCAGCATGTGGAATCAAAGTTCAAGGTGGGAAAAATCAGCCTCAAACAAATTGAGCATTGTAAAAATCCCTGGCTATAAAAAGTCTTCAATTTACCTCCACAAAAAAAAA
>NW_007437943.1:0-429 GCF_000475195.1 Diaphorina citri
GCTGTCGGAATTTTAGATCTTCCAAGAGTCGGTCTCATATCTAACGTAGCATCAGATAGCAAATTCTTCATATCAGAAGATGCATCAACTCGTTTTACTTACGAGTACACAAGTCAACACATCATCATTCGACTTCCAAACAAGGTATAACTGTTCCAGACAAGACCAATTTGTCACTCATCGCACCATGTAGCCCAACATGTTGCGTAAAGCGTTTAACAATATCTCAAATATGGATCACCACAATCCCTCCTATGATGACAGCAATGACATCCCCGGAGAAGAAAGTGAGCTCTAGATTCAGTCTAATTAATATGCATTGTGTCGACTATCTCGTATGACCTTCTTTGTCGTGATATAATACCACAATGTATGGTACGCTATGCCATAATCATATCCTTGAGTCGTTGAGCCACACGCCAAGGAAAA
>NW_007437944.1:0-429 GCF_000475195.1 Diaphorina citri
TTAAATCATTACATGAAAGTAAAATTAAAAAATCAAATCAAGAATAATAATAAACTGAATATTAAACAAATTAGGTACATAGGTATTTTTTAACCACGATCGAATAAACTACGGGCTAAAAAATTCCCGGAGGGACGGGCCCAGCTTGTTTACTTTTTTTCAATAGACCCGGCTTGATGGCTGTTATTATCAGAGATGTGCGAACCGCAAAATGCAAAATGGAAAATGCAAAATGTAAAATGTACATTTACATTTTACATTTCAAATTGGTTTACTTTCCTTATCCTATAAGAAGGAAAGTAATGTAATCGGGTCAAATTTTCGATGGTCAGTTTTTAGTGCCACAACACCTTTTGAGGTCCCTAGAGCCTAAATCCAAAGTTTCAGCCATTGGTCCGTGTGTGTGTCTGTCTGTCTGTCTGTCTGTGT
>NW_007437945.1:0-429 GCF_000475195.1 Diaphorina citri
TCTGGATGAAGGTTTTGATAAAGGTAGCTAATGTATAAAAAATAAATAAAAAAAACGACGATGAGGAATTCAGCAACCATCAGTGACGAATCGAGGAAATATCAAAAGGGAAATACCTAATAATAAAAATCTAATGTAATCAAATCCATGAATAAATAATCTGTCCTGATTTTGTGAACCGGCAAGAGCTGAGAGCCTCTACAAATTTTTTTTTGTGGATATCACAGATTCCGTTCACCGATCATTTTTTTCCAGTTAGGTAGGTATCTTTAAACTTTAAAGGTTTGTACCTATATTGTATATGTATAACATGATTCTGGGAATGTTTGCAGAGATACCTACTGTAAACATTACACAGGGCCGGATTAGCCCCCCGCGGGGCCCGGGGCAGTTTCAAAGGCGCGGGGCCCCCAGTTTGGGCTGATCGAA
>NW_007437946.1:0-429 GCF_000475195.1 Diaphorina citri
CCTACCTATAAGATACTGATTGAAGTTAGGATAACGATCTATATTGTCCACAAAGGTATGACCAGTTCTAGAATAGAATTACGACAAAGACCACAATGTTCTTTCCTAACTTTTCAAGTTTATAAAAAAACATCGCCATCACAAAACACGAACCGACTCAATCTATTAGATATACAAATCCAGTGACAAGAAGTCTGAAGTCATAGTCAAACCAAAATGTTAATGACATTAGATTCTAACCTGCCTCTCTATCTCTAGTCTATAATGGTTTAATGAATATGACATTTCCAACTAATAATAAAGGTACCTGTGGATACCTATTAAGGAAAGAAAGAAAGAAATAGCAATTCCAATATTATCGTCTCTGCAGTACTTATTAACTAAAACTAAATAAATAAAAGATAATTATATTAGAAAATACGCCACAAT
>NW_007437947.1:0-429 GCF_000475195.1 Diaphorina citri
ATGTATAGGGATCTTTTGGAACTTTCAGTCCATCATTTCTATCCTATTTCAGGCACAAGGTAGATATAGGCGCTACGCGCTAGGTTGGTTATTTAGTAGGTGCGCACTGCGACGCCAATGTCACGTCGCGTCTTGTTGGCATGATCTTGTTGGCACGGTCGGTCTGGTGTAAAATTATTATTATTAAGAATTATGAACCGATTAAAAATTCTGCAATTTAAATCGATGATAGGCACCAAATAAAAGGGGCGCGATAGCACTCCGCCCTGCGCCAAGTCAAAATTTGACAGCGCTTGTTTACACTTTATCCAGTATGAACGTCCATATCTGCTTATGTTTAACTGGACATGACTAATTTTTACTTTCCTTATCCTATAGGAAGGAAAGTAATGTAATCGGGTCAAATTTTCGATGGTCAGTTTTTAGTGC
>NW_007437948.1:0-429 GCF_000475195.1 Diaphorina citri
TTATTTTTCCAGACAGAATCCTGAAAAAAAAAGAAGAAGAAGAAAAAAAAACATATGGCAATCTTTGCTTCAAAAATTGTTTACTCAAGAAACTAAAATAAAATAATAAAACAATAATATATATCTTTGGTAGGTACCCTAATTTTTCCAAGCTACATACCTACTAAAGCCTAGTAGGTAAAATAGACTATACATAGGTACTCATTTGATTTTTTCCTTACCACTTTTTCTTGGCAGTTTTTTGATAGAGGTCTTCTCTAGTAATGACATCTACTTCTTCATAGTAAAACGTATTCCATATTAGCAGATATTCAAAGAAAATTGTGTAAGTCTTGCCTGTGACAGTATTATTGAAAAAAATGTCACTCCAATACCTATCCACTATTAATTACTTGTCAAATAATACCTACACCCCCCCTCCCCCCCCCT
>NW_007437949.1:0-429 GCF_000475195.1 Diaphorina citri
AGCGGAGGAGCAGAAAGAACTGCGCAGAAACGTATGCGCACAAACACATTAATGCGTTGCCTGTGAGGGAGCTTTGCTTGGGACATTTGATGTGACGTCATCGTGTACGGGAGCGTAGGCCGTGAAGTCAAAGTTCACGATTTACCGGTATTTTTTAAATTGATTTATCTCGGGATCTAGAAGTCGTAGAAGAAAAAGAAAAATTCCGTGGGTCCTCATTTTTCCTGCTCTATGACTTTGAAACATCACCCAAGTAAGCGCAATTGATCTATTTTTACTTTCCTTATCCTATAGGAAGGAAAGTAATGTAATCGGGTCAAATTTTCGATGGTCAGTTTTTAGTGTCAAAACACGCTGGTTGTTGCTACTGCACTTCCAGATGGAGCACGCCAAGAACAAGCAGAGTCAGTGGGACTTATGTTGCTCAAC
>NW_007437950.1:0-429 GCF_000475195.1 Diaphorina citri
AGCTTCTTATATTTGTAGTAGGAATGTTTGATCGACTGTTGGACAGTGTGGATAGAGCTACAGCGTATTTCATTTAAGGGTATGTACTTTTTGATCAGTAGGTACGGTTAATAATTTATGAATAACTGGCTCAATAGAGGCTCAAAGAAGCAAAACATAGGAAATCCGGTCTGAAGGATCAAATTTTGTATTCGGCCTAAAGGACCAAAACATTGGATATCCGGCCTGAAGGATGAAAATATAGGATATCAGGCCTGAAGGACCAAAATATAGGATATCAGGCCTGAAGGACCAAAATATAGGATATCCGGCCGGAAGGACCAAAATATAGGATATCCGGCCTGAAGGACCAAAATATAGGATATCAGGCCTGAAGGACCAAAATATAGGATATCAGGCCTGAAGGACCAAAATATAGGATATCCGGCC
>NW_007437951.1:0-429 GCF_000475195.1 Diaphorina citri
TGTTAAGTCCAACCCTGTTCATATTGGTCTGTTATTGACGACCCCTCTTTAAGTTCTCCCCCATTATTGTCGCGTCACTTTACCAAAGGCTTTTTCAAAATCATTTACGCATTTTCAGCTTTTATAAGCTCTTTACAACGGAAAACGGTGCGTAGATGGCGAAAGTTTTACGACCCGGTTTTTTACGGTTTGAGACGTTTTATTGGCGTTTCAACACATCACTATGTTTTAATGATGTACAGGGGGGGGGGGATTATTAATATGAAGCATCGAATCGTTTTATCGTTTTCTTGTCTTCATACGCTAAACATGCGTTGCGTTATCAAACGCATGTACAGGCTGTAAAAAAATTCATAGGCCATATTGTTGTATTTTAAAACTTATAGCTTCTAATTTTAATACATACCTAATAGTATACGCGTTTGTGAC
>NW_007437952.1:0-429 GCF_000475195.1 Diaphorina citri
ACATCTGATTTGGAGATCTTCTAACATCTAAACTTTAGATCTCGTTTTTTACACCTTCCATGAATAACTTAGTGTTGACGCTTCTAATGAGCGGCATTTCGGGCGGTAATAGAAAGTGCTTGAGACGATTATGCTTGGTATTCAATCAGTGATTGGCATCTGAGTTTCAAAATATCTTCATCAGAAATTTCACTTTCAAATTTGCAAACTGTAGCTTGCAGCATTTTCAAAGCGTTGCTATTGGTGATTCTCCGCTCTTGTTATCAACTTGTTCCACAAATAAGCAGCATCTTCTGCACATAATAACAACTTGATATTTGGTAACTTCTTCCACAAATAGCAACTTCTTTCACAAAATTTTCTATGTCTTTGTTGAATGATCTGAAGGTATTTCCTATCTATTGTGGATATTTTTCCAGGTCCTTATGT
>NW_007437953.1:0-429 GCF_000475195.1 Diaphorina citri
GGAGAGAAGAGAATATAGGTGAAAAGTTGAAATGCAAATACCCCTAACTATGTACCAAATTCAGTGCAATAGTCCTAAACAAAAATGGACGCGGCACACAAGGGATCAGGAAGAGACCGCCTTAATGTAATAATAAACATGTATCAAATATGTTTCATGTTAAAGGCGCGATGAGGACTGCGATTCGAAAACAAGTTTTTTCGGCTCTATGTCATAAATATGTAGTTCAAAACAAAATACACCCCTAACCCAAAGCCATACCCAAACCCTAGAAAGTATAGAGATTTTAGGAGCCCTGGAAAGTTTAGATTTTGAGAGAAGATATGTCCCTATATTGTGGAGTTCATACCTAAAACCCAGATTGGAGCTTGGCGGCATAGTACTCACCACAACTCGACCGCTAGGCAGTAGCACCAGGGTAGGATCTCC
>NW_007437954.1:0-429 GCF_000475195.1 Diaphorina citri
GGTGAAACAAACAAACGAAACATATACAGATTTCCTCAGATGTACATACGTACATAGACTACATAGTCTAGTCATTAAGTATACTATGTTACTCGTACTATTCATTAAATAGTCCAGTCATTACTATTAAAAATTTCAAACTTTATAGTCTTGAGTCATCCACAGGTGATTTTTTACCAGGCTATATTCTGAGATTCCACAGTTTGGTTAGAAGTTCAAGGGCATCGTGTCTCAACAAGTGATTAGGATTTTGCTGAATTCGACCACAATGACGTCAGCAATACTTCAGCCAAGTTGGACTGCCTTGTACCTAGGTGCCAAAGTTGGTGTTCGTTTTATTTAGGACTGTCTAGTCAGCTCCCATGGCGTAGTGGTCACTGCGCTCGCCTTGCACGCGGGAGACCCGGTTTCGATTCCCGGCGGGGTCAA
>NW_007437955.1:0-429 GCF_000475195.1 Diaphorina citri
AATCATGAGTATTTATATTTATGAGTATATGAGTAAAGGGATTTCTCGTAAATAATTGGTCATTATGGTGTCTAATGGATTTCTAAATTCTTGGAATTGCATTGAACTACTTGGAACATGCATATTTTTAGTCAATGTAGTAGGGTACTTATCCCTACAACCTTACGACAGGTGTCAGAACCTTATCTTCACAACTTCACAGAACTTCATATTTCAACTGTCCTAGCTCAAATACTCATAACTTCATGTCAACTGATCATGTCCTAGGGGGGGCAAATAGTATCAGATTATCAGTATCACGTATTAGAGACCATACCTATTATCACATAGAGGCTACATTAGAATAGAATATGATCCCTTGAATCCCTAGAAAATCTCTGGAATATGAAGGACCGCGATTGGTCCCAAGACCCAGGATAAAATGGGGGT
>NW_007437956.1:0-429 GCF_000475195.1 Diaphorina citri
TCTATTGCATGCATGTGCTCCAGTTAGTTTTGAATACTTTATTGCAAAAGTCTTGTTTCTTTTATTTTCGTATGCACTGAAACTCAAAGTTCAGAACTTTCATCAAGACTTGTTCTATCGTGACTTATTTGTTCTCCGCAGCTATACTACAGTGGTTCTGCAGGTATAACTCACTACCACAGTGCGTCCTCTCAGATAAACACATTTGAGGTTTAATCCATTTTAAGCACAATAGAACCTCGCAAAGTTCATAACCGAGCAGACTTGACAAGACTGACTCAAAACGCCGACCCCGCATAAGTGGAGAAAATATCTAAACAAATTAAACCTACAATTGGAAATTATGATGGTTCTTACATTCCAGTCGTAACGTTCCCGTGATTATTGTAGTTTAGATATTGACAAACGGACGAGAACAATGAACGAACA
>NW_007437957.1:0-429 GCF_000475195.1 Diaphorina citri
AGTGGGAGGCAGTCAAACTGAAACCCAAGTCGAGAAGAAAGTTCTCGCATCTAGTCCTATTATGGAAGTAAGTCGATTTGTTTGTTTGTTTATTATTATTGTTCTGGAGTGGGTCAGACAGTATCCGCCAAGTATGCCATGCGATATTTTGCCAGAGTGGGAGGCAGTCAAACTGAATTTTTCTCAATTTTTTCCTTTAAGTTTTTAGTTCACGAGTATGAGCTAGAGACTTGAAATTTGGTATGTAGTTCAAAAATGTGACAAGGATGTAACTGAAAACGTTTAGTTGAGATAGGTGCTGCGCTTGGCGGTATTTTGACCGCTTTTGAACGGATTTCGACCATTTTTTGACGGTTTTCAGCTATACAGACTAAACGGTTAGAGATATGGTAAAAGTTAGGGTAAAATAATACTCAAATAAGCATCATT
>NW_007437958.1:0-429 GCF_000475195.1 Diaphorina citri
TGACGTAGACAGGGATCAGTGACGACAAGGGAAAGGCTAGGGTTCATTTTGTGTTTTGATACTGTGGGCAGGCATCAGGCGCGGTCTAGAAAAACTTCAAGCAGGATTTTTTGGAGAAATTGTAGAACGAGCCATAGGTAACTATCTTATCAACAGAAGGTTTGTTTCTTGTGTACACAGAAGAGCACAACAGAAGAGTTCCAAGTTACCAACCAATCCAAACTACCAACTACCAAAAAAGGTAGAACTACCTTATCAAAACATGAGAAGTGTGAGTGTTTTTCTTCATTAGTAACTAAACCGTATGTTAACTCTCATCATACCTCATTAACTCGAACATAATGTCTCTCGTTATTTCCTGAAGTTTCCATTACAAGAAAAAGTTTTCGTTGTGTGAAATTTGTCAAATGTGAAAATCTTTTTATGGGT
>NW_007437959.1:0-429 GCF_000475195.1 Diaphorina citri
ATAGTTTTTCTATGATAGGAAATGGTTCGATTTCTGTGTAATTTATGACCGGACCAAGGACCACCAGTCGGATATACAGTGTGAAAATGTTAAAAATATGAGACTGTAGAAATGTACAAACTAAAATAATGAGACTGTACTAGGGTACCACAATCCAACTTCAACTGAACAAACTGTCCAGATGTTGGTACTACCTGCCATGAACAAGGACTGCTGTTGGCAAATGATGCGGTGATTCAAGTTGCGGAGTCTTGTCAAAGATTAAGGCGGGCATGGAAAACAAACAAACACTGAACAGAATTGAAATTTGTAGCTCAAATCAGGAATTTTGTCAAACGGTTTTCACTGTGCTGTGGACAATTACGTCAGGATTCAAAAAGTGTAAAAAACATCTAGAAACATCATGGTCTAAAAAAAAAAAAAAAAAAA
>NW_007437960.1:0-429 GCF_000475195.1 Diaphorina citri
TTCGTTGGTAAAAAGTTAGTTAATTAATATCTAAATAAAGTAATTCAATAATGAGTAAAAACAGTTCATATTGTTTGTTTAAAATAACTACCTAATGTGATAAGACCTTCATTAGACTGTGGGAGGAACATGAATGATAGAACACACGAGGAAAACTAATAATAACAAAACAGATGTTTTTGAATCACTTATCATAAATAAAACTAATACTAAGTTGTATAGCTCATGTAGTGATTTAAAGGATGAAAAATAATAATAATAATAACAATGGCAAAAATTAGACTGTAGAGAACAGTGTGAAATAGTACCTACCTACCTATTGGCATTGAAAATAAACACCTATAACCTAATAGGTAGGTAACAGATATTACCTACCTATGAAAGAAAATATTCAATTGAATGGAACAAATATTTACCCATTTAAGTGAC
>NW_007437961.1:0-429 GCF_000475195.1 Diaphorina citri
TAATCGATTATAAAAAATAATCGATTATTAATCGATTAATAATCGATTATTCTAATACGTGGAAAAGTCATGAGAAAATTGCCTTACCCTGGGGGGGGGGCACTTCTTGTACTTTGAGCACATCACATTAACAACTAAAAAGTAAAAACCAATGAACCTGTCATCAGTCAACCAGTTAAGTCTTAATGACTAATGATGACTGAACTAAGAGCTGACTAATAGCTCATCTATTGAGGGTGTCACAAATGTCATGAGAGTGCTGATTGGCGGGTTGGATTCCCATTCAGGCCTCAGGGTGAATTTTATCATTATCAGATATAAAGTTTGTGGTCGGCTGACTTTCTTCTATCCCATTATTCTCTCTTCTGCTTTAGGGCGATAACTACGATAAGACCTTAGCCTTAGACTGATGGTCCAGTTCCTTCTATT
>NW_007437962.1:0-429 GCF_000475195.1 Diaphorina citri
TGTAAAAGCTCAGAGAAAAAATGAAAAGAGAGAGAGAGAAATAAAGGGAGAGGGAGAGGAAGAAAGAAGAGAGAGAGAGAGAGAAGGAGGGAGGGGAAAGAAAGGGACTAATGGTTCAAGGAATATTAGTGATGAAAACGGGAGGAGGGAGAGGAGGGAGAGAGAGGAAGAGAGCTGTCATGGCGGCTAGGTATGACACCAATATGATATGGTGCTATAAAACGGCTCTTCCTACTTCTTCATCAATAATCATCAATCAATGTCTCTCCTGGTATAGAGTCTATTATAGACGATCAGCAAAATAAATATAAGCATAATTTAATATTAGAGATGTTGTGTAGTGAGTGAGTTATAAAAAATCTGGTGTGAACATCACACGACTTTCCTTATCCTATTGAATGATGCTTATTTTTATGTTCTATAGTAACT
>NW_007437963.1:0-429 GCF_000475195.1 Diaphorina citri
ACCAGCCTATAGCCTATATTTCACTAGAAAATCTGGTTGCTAATACTAGTACAGAAAATCAGATACACACAATAAGGACATACTCTCACATTGTAACAAGCTATAAACATTTAATTTAGGGCTTTCTAAATTTCAAGTTTGAAAGTTGTAGGTAGAGATATACCTATTTCTGTTATGAAGTAATAACAGGACTTTTCAGTCTCATCCTATCAGTATAACTAATGTAGGTTGCTTTTCCATGGCCGTGAGATAGTATCTCACGGTGTTGGAAGGATTGTAGGGTTTAAACCCCCTTGGACGCCCAGAAATAAAATCTGTTCTCCTTCCGCCCAAAGTAGGTCCAAATATCCAATTCGGTTTACCTAAAGCTCCAACGCGGTAGTCAAGTTCCACGTAAACCATATCGTGTTCTTCCATCAAGGGGATTGG
>NW_007437964.1:0-429 GCF_000475195.1 Diaphorina citri
AAAGTTTGGGACAGTTTTGCATTTCCATTCCTTTTTTTACGACAGCCTTTTCTGAATATTTCAAATTAAAACATTTCAAAAAGGTTTTTGATACCAGTTGAAATCTTATGTTGCCAGCCTATTCTACCGGATCGATTCCCGCCCAGGGAGGATTTTATCCTGATGGGATAATGTTCGTTCTCGGAACGGCTGGCTTCTCCTATCCTGTCTTCTTTCTTTCTTCGGGACGCTCATGTTGTTGTCTTCAAGACACCATCTTAAGTTTTCTAGTTGGCTCTATTTTCGACGGAAATACTGTCGATACTCAAAAAGTCCCAAAGGCAGTCTGTCCCAAATTTTTTGCACCTATGTGTATCTCCGTTTAAGTCTCATGAGACAATGTAGTACTGTGTCATAAACACCAACGCCCTTCAGTGCCGAAGCTCAAAG
>NW_007437965.1:0-429 GCF_000475195.1 Diaphorina citri
TCCCCTCCTCCTCCTTCTTCTCCTCTCAGTGTTTGTAGAATAGATTTTAATTTTACAGCTTCCCCTCCCCTCGTCTCTCTTCCACTAGGGGAAATGCTGTCATCATAGCTTGTATCTCTATAAAGTTATAGACTTGTGTAGCGTGTATTAACAATGTCGCTTCTCGAATTGACAACGGAGCTTTCGTAGGGAAATTTAATGGCTGTCCCCAGTCTTTTTATTTATTCTCGTAGCTTTATTTATTTTTGTAGCGTCATTTATTTTATTGGAAGAATAAAATGAATTCGAAGTAAGATCCAAGTTTGCATTTTAGTTTATGTGTCACCCATATCACTATTAGCTTCTTTAATGATTTAGTCAGCTCCCATGGCGTAGTGGTCACTGCGCTCGCCTTGCACGCGGGAGACCCGGGTTCGATTCCCGGCGGGG
>NW_007437966.1:0-429 GCF_000475195.1 Diaphorina citri
GAAAAATCCCTGTTCCATTCCCTATCCTACTGTAATCCCCCTCCATCCCTGTTTTGCGCAGGGGAAAAAATCCCCCATCCATCCCTTCTCCTCTTTTCCTCCCCCTCTGTTTGGCGCAGGGGAAAAATACCCCCTCTATCCCTTCTTCTCTTTTCTTCCCCTCTGTTTGGTGCAGGGGAAAAATAATTTATTACTTTTAGTACTTCCGGCGCGGCGAGCGCTATGCGTCTTTATATTTTCCCCTTTTTTATGATATTTCCCCCCTTTTTTATACCCCCGTGATAAATAGCCAGTGGCGTGTGTGGGATTTTCTAAGGGGTAAGTTATAACATAGTAATATCAGTGGCGTAGGTACTGTTAGATTTTCAAAGGGGGAAGCTGTAACCCATAATAGATTCAGTGGCTTATCGTTAGATTTTCATTGGGACG
>NW_007437967.1:0-429 GCF_000475195.1 Diaphorina citri
TACTTAGGCCCTTTTGAGGTAAAACAGTTTTCCTGAGGTACCTGATAATACCTATGTAATAAATACCCAAAATTGTGTATATAGGTACAAACATTAAAGACATGGAAGGAGCCCATACCTACTTACATTGTTTCTGGGTGTCCAAGGGCGCTATCTCACGGACAAGGAAGAAGAAGAAGAAGAAGAAGAAGAAGAAGAAGAAGAAGAAGAAGAAGAAGAAGAAGAAGAAGAAAATCCTAATAGGTACTCGATTTTCATCTTTTGGCCGTCCGAACAATAATTTCAATAGTTTATAATTAATTTAGTTCATAAGTTCGTAAGATAAATAATTACTGTGCTATGAACAGTATTACTTGCTGTACCTTTCTGAGTACCTACTAATGGTATCATATCATCCTTTGAACCTTTTCCTCTAAAATCTAAATAGAT
>NW_007437968.1:0-429 GCF_000475195.1 Diaphorina citri
GACACGAGACTGGGATGTGCGTGAGACGAGACTTTGGGAAAACATCTGCAGTAGCAGAGCAGACATTTCCAGGGACACTGAGTTTGTCCCGTTAGTTTAGTGTCCGTGCTCCCTGTCGCTTAACTACTGGATGGTGTTCCCAGCCGTAGCAGTATCCTGCTCAAATAGTACTAGAGAGTCCTTTGAAGTTCCAGTTCACTTGATGTTGCCAAGGTAATTGGGATTACCCATTTTCACTTTTTATTACTAAAGTAATTAGAAAGTATTTCTTATTGCTGACGTGTACACCGCCTTCTTCGCTTCAATGTCTCATCAGAAGAATGAGTAAAGCAATTTTTACAGTCATCTAGCAGTGACTTGTCTAATGGTCATACGTTCTGATAAACTTCATTTGCCCTACAATCCTTCCAACACCGTGACACTCACGGA
>NW_007437969.1:0-429 GCF_000475195.1 Diaphorina citri
CTCCCAATACAATCACCGCATTCCCTCTCTTAACGTCCCCAATTCGAATAGAGAAGGAAGACAAGGTAGGAGAAAACCAGCCGTTCCGAGAACGAACCTTACCTGTTTAGGATAAAGTTCGCCCTCCGCGGGGATCCCGTGACCTAGGTAATGTGATCAAGGCAGGCACGTTAACCGGTCCAAGCTAACTAGGCTGTCCGTTTGTTACCTTCAATAGAATGAAATAGAATAGAAATTATTGGTCCTTTGCAGTCTTGAAAAAGGCAGAAACCAAAATTAAAATAATTTCTTACAATAGCTAGTAGGTAGTACATACCGTAAGATAAGTCCCCATAGTAAAATTTACAGCCACATTATACAGGGTGTCCCGCGAACGACTGTACAACGCTTGAGGGTTGATGCAGGACCTAAAGGGCTACCAGAAAAAGC
>NW_007437970.1:0-429 GCF_000475195.1 Diaphorina citri
CTCCTCCTCCTCTTTCTCTGTCTCTCTTCAAAAACCATCCCGTATCTCTCTTTCTACCTGAGATGGGACTATTACCGCATGTTCCCAAAAGCTTTGATTCTCAATGGTCACTGTTTTGAAAGAATGACTGTCTCAAAAAGTGTTTGCAGTAACTGTCCAGTGTCCACCTGTCCAGTCTATTCTTGAAGTTGTTTACTGACCTAGCAATCGTTACACATCATCTTGAAGGAGGTTATAGTTCAATCAAAAACTCGGTTGGTAAGGATGTTGGATCTTGGTTTAGTTGATGGAACTTGGCCCAGCAAACTGTCGTGGGCTCAGCAGATCTTTCGTTTTTCAAGTTTCATTTTTCAAGTTTGTATGGCAGCTTAGTTTGTTCAACATGACTTGAGATCTTGAGAAGGTTTTCTTTAAGAAACTACATTATGG
>NW_007437971.1:0-429 GCF_000475195.1 Diaphorina citri
CTCATATTAGGGACTATATAGGGTTAATCTGCCCGTATAATGGGTTGGTCGCCCGTATATCTTAGTGCTAGGCTGATGTGTAACAAAGGGTCTTATGCTGTAACAAAGGGTTTTATAGCACCACAAGCGCCACCACTTCAAACGCGGATCTGGAGTGCCGCTCCCCGGGCCTTTGTGTCGGCCTGGCCTTTGAGTAACTGAGCTGCTTTTTTGAACGAAGTTCAGTTTTCCGAACGAAGTGAGTTCTTAGATTATTCGTGATTAAAATCGAGTTATAGTCGCACATTTCGCATGGTTTCTAATTTATATTCAATCATTTTTGCGGAAGATCATAACTGAAAGTATTGAAACTTTTTTTTATTTCAATTTATTATGGTGCGTCAACACAAAATTAAATGTTATATACACCTATTACTAAGAACTAAATTT
>NW_007437972.1:0-429 GCF_000475195.1 Diaphorina citri
TTATTTATTATTTTTGACGATCTTTACGAAAAAAATACATTTGGACAGTTATATTTTTCATGAGAATCATCAATTCAATTCAACTAAGTAGTTTCACTTAATTTTAGTAGATGGTATCTATTGATAGTAATAGGTACATGGCATTGTCTAGATTGTTATTTATTTTTATATTATTTCCCAAATTATTATCTTTATCCATCCTTTCGTTCAGCGACATTGGGTTCCCTAGACATATTTCAATGAAAAGCAATATTTTCACATTTGGCACAACATCGTACATATGTAGGTATTTCAAAATTTCCCACTTGTGTGAATTTTGTACTTCGTGTTTGCAACATAGGTAACTTATGTAAAGGCGGAAGCCAAGTGAATTTGAAAAGATTTTAATTTAGGATGTGTTTTATTCATGTTGGTTAATTTTGTTTCCCT
>NW_007437973.1:0-429 GCF_000475195.1 Diaphorina citri
TCTTTTTCGATCGGACAGCTGAGAAAATCAAATTTTCCGATTCATCACTTTACTTTCTACAGAAGGTCCTGGGTTCGATTCCCACCATCAACAAAAATTTGTACTCGTTTTTTGATTGCAAATATTTTAACGGGTTACTTTCCGGTGTCCTCGTGTGGACCCAGAACCTAAGTGGGAAGTATTGTGTCTCTTATCGCCGCTCAAATGAGAGGCATACTACGGGATGGGTATGCCACGACACAGACCACACGAGACTAATGTAGCAGTTTCAATGATATGAAATAAAGACTGCGGTGAAACACTCATCTTTTTAGCTAAATCCCTTTTAGGGGTGAGCTATTCATTTCTAACGAAAGTCACATATCTTTGGGTCGGGGTTGTGTTGTTGATGTTTTTTTTTTTTTTTTTTTTTTTTCAAAAAAAAAAAAA
>NW_007437974.1:0-429 GCF_000475195.1 Diaphorina citri
TTTCGATACAGATCACACACTCCTCACACACTTGCAAAATAACATTGAGAGAATTTTGTACACAGATAACTTTATTGGAAAAAAAATAATCAGTGAATGTGTTGAATTGATAGGCATCTTCAGTCCAGCTGGGCAAAAACATTCTGAGAAAGTAAGTACCACTGTTGTTTCAGGAATCAGGAATAACATGGGAGGGGTTTTCAGTGGGTGCTTATTAGGTACACAAAAAGCTCACTCTGAGGCCTAGATATAGGGGCAAAGTGCCCAAAATATGGGTTATTTTTTAAAGAAGTTTCCATTTATTTGTAATTCAATGGAAATCTCTCAATAAATGGTAACTATACCCATGCGTAAAACCCGGAGCTTGTGCCATAGATGGGGAGTTCATTTAATATAAATTATTTGGAAGTGAACAGCCTGAGACAGGTG
>NW_007437975.1:0-429 GCF_000475195.1 Diaphorina citri
GCTAATGTCTAGACAGTTAAGGTCTAATATTCCAACATCTGAATCGACTCTCAAACCTAGTCCTATAAACATAGAAAAGGAAAAACAAAAAATGTACAAGAAACAAAGTAAAATGAAATCTTATTATGATAAGAAGGCAAAATTTTTACCTAAAGTCTACATAGGAGAAAATGTCTTGTTTAAATTAAATCCTAAGTCTCATTGGACTCCTGCTATAATTACTGAGGAAGTGATTCCAATGAGAAGTTACAGGGTTCAATCCCCTGAGGGTGTAACTTATCAACGGAACAGGGAACATATTTTAAAGAGTTCAAATTCATGTGAAAGTCCTAGTTCATCTCCTGAGAAAATCCCTAGTTCTAAAGGTTCAAATAAACCTACTCGAATAAGGTTTCAAGAAGATACTTCTGATACAAATGTACCTAATAC
>NW_007437976.1:0-429 GCF_000475195.1 Diaphorina citri
TTTTTTTTTTTTTTTATTTATTATTATTTTTTTTACCTAGTTGAACTTTTTTGTCGCAAAACTGATCATTACAATGTTCATGTATAAAATGGTTAATCCGAGAGTTAAACTTAAACCAAGTTTAAAGGTTTAAACTCTCTTTAAACTAAGAGTAAAAATCCAACAGATTTGTATGTACATAAGTTTGGCGATGTCCAGGGTTTATACGCAACCTGGAAAAACTGGTCATGGAATCTGAAAATCGGTTAAAAAGTCCTGGAAAATCGTAAAATTTTAAAGAAAACCTGGAAATGTCATGGAATTTGCCACCCGGCATTCCCCCTCATATTCCTTGCCGTTCTGCATATTGCATATCCTCCCAAAATAAATCAAGTGCCACAAAAAATAAACAAAACTCCATCCCACCCCAAAAAAGATTAGAAATCAATT
>NW_007437977.1:0-429 GCF_000475195.1 Diaphorina citri
TTTTTTTTTTTTTTTTTTTTAGAAATTTACGGGATAACCCCATTTTAAGACATAGGTAATGGAGCTCTAAGGGTTAGGTGGTGGGGGACGGTACGAAATATCTGTTTATTATTATTTATTCATTTTCAAGTCCCAACACTAAAAACTTGGACAGTAGTATAATGACGTCAAACCTTTATTTTCCTCATAACAGGATCATTGGAGCACAGATTGTTCGAAGATGACAGACTCATGGAGGCTCACATTAAGTCATGTCTCACCCTGGACCCCATCATCTGGGGTATCTACTTCAACCTAGATACATCACTACAGCTACCCTCCCTCACTCGATTACTACATAGCACGTACAGCAAGGTCAAGGGGATGTATGGATATATCAAGGATGAGAACATGCTATGGGGAAGAACATATGAGAAGTTAAACATTGAC
>NW_007437978.1:0-429 GCF_000475195.1 Diaphorina citri
GACCGACAACGGCAACACGGCGTACTCGTGGCAACATGACGATGTGGCAACACTGGCTGCGGAACTTCCGCTTAGACTTGGTAAGTTTAGAAACCTTGCGGAGGAGTATTTGGGTGGGATTTTAGAAGACTGATAAAGACTGTAGAAGACAAGGTTGAAATTTCAGTGAATGTTTTATTTACGAGGTATAGCACTGACTTCCAACTTTAATGTTTGAATACAATTCTCATGGCATTATTTCTTCTTCTTTTTACAGAATCCAACTGCTGCGGCTCTCAAATGCCTACTCCCTCAGTCGAGTCTCTGTCTCCCTTCCAAAGAATTCTACCCCCCATCACGAAGACCATCACTAGTGAATCCCTAGCCACCTCACGCAACGTCGGTAAAGTAGGAGACCTCCGAGTGGAACTCTTGCCTGCAGATTTGAAA
>NW_007437979.1:0-429 GCF_000475195.1 Diaphorina citri
GTTCAATTTCATCCAATCTTAAAAGAGTTACTTAGGTAGTATATCTAATTCCCTTTCAATAAATAATTACTATTTATAGGAAGGATGTAATATAATATGTAAAACTTGCAGGACCTAAGGGTATAAATTTTCAACTGAACATCACCAAGGTATGGTATGAATCATGTTCATTTATTCCTGAGAACCCTGCCTTGCGTGGGTGGTTTTCCAATACATCAGTATTCACGGTGGATCTATATATAATGCAAAAGGTTCTCAAAATCTTATCTGCGGGTGTATAATAGACGCCTCCCTCTCTGGTAAAAGAAAATTTCCGATTACTTCAGAAGAAGGTATGAAATTACCTCCAGGAGCGTTCACTCCTAGTCCAGTGATAAAATCTTTGAGACTCGTCAAAGAGGTGTCCGCAACTCCGCATGGTATAAAATG
>NW_007437980.1:0-429 GCF_000475195.1 Diaphorina citri
TGTTTTAAAATGTTAAAGAGAATTGACTTAAATCTAGTAAATAATATTATAGGTAGGTACCTACAAATTATTAATAAATTAAGAAATGTGTATTTTAGAATAAACCTTCATTAAGTATGTTGTATAGGTAATCATCTTTTATATAAAACAGGGTAATTAATTATTTATCTTTTTGTATTTCACAGCAATATTCAATATATATTATTGAATAGCTTCTTCTATTGAACTTCAATTGTGACACTTCAGTCTTCAATTTTTTCCCCAATTTTTATGAATTTTTATTATTAGGTAGGTATTGGTAAAAACATTATACCTTTATTGGTAATGAAAAATTATTTCCTGTTCATTATGTAAAAAGCTTTCTAATAGTTTTTGATATTAGCTACCTACCTTTAGTCAACTACTAATTTGAAAACGCCTCAAAAAAAA
>NW_007437981.1:0-429 GCF_000475195.1 Diaphorina citri
GTCTATTTGTTATACTGGCACCGTGCCTTTTGATCTGGCCTACCTTCGAGAATTCCACTCAATAATAGAACTGTCTGCTGGAAATATGAACCTTGCCTCAGAAGTGGTCACTTGTCGATTTCCGTGCATAGGTTATGGAGTTTTCTGAGCTTTAACGAATGATTGGAGATGTTCTTCTATTTCTCCTCCTCCTCTTCTTCCTTTTCTCATGTTGCGTGCATAGACACCGTATTCTTCTTTCTTTTCCTTCTCCTCCTCTTCCTCCTCCGCCTCCTCTTCTTCTTCCTCCTCCACCAAAAGGATTCCCTGTCTCTTTTCCACCCTCTTTCTCATCTATTTTCTTTTACATTTAAGTAATTAACTAAATAAATATCTTCTTATAGTTTATAGTGCGGTGATGGAGGTTTTTCTATCCTAAGGTGGTACAGC
>NW_007437982.1:0-429 GCF_000475195.1 Diaphorina citri
CTCTCTCTCTCTCTCTCTCTCTCTCTCTCATCTCATACAATGACCTGATGTGTACAGGATGTGCCATAAATTTCCACATCGACAGGGTGTTTCAAAACTAACGAATTCGTACTTTATTTGGCAATAAAGGCTGTTTGTTCAAAATATTCAAGATAAATTTAAATTTACAAAAAAGGTTCGTTCTCGGACCGGCTGGCTTCCTCCTATCTTGTCTTCTCTCTTCACTTTCGGGACGATAAGAAATCAGCAGTTACAGTTCTTTCTATCAAACCTTTTGGGGAAAAAATTAGTCATCAAAAGAAAGGAGAAGGGGAGGGAGGGAGAAAGTGAGAGAGAAAAAGAGAGAGAGAAAGAGAGAGAGAAAGAGAAAGAGAAAGAGAGAGAGAGAGAGAGAGAGAGAGAGAGAGAGAGAGAGAGAGAGAGAGAGAG
>NW_007437983.1:0-429 GCF_000475195.1 Diaphorina citri
ATCGGAGCAGACGTGTTGAAATTACCAAATTGTGCTCTAGAACCTGAAAAACCAGTAAAGGTAAGTACACAAAGTGTTGATCAACTTAAATGATTTGGATAGAATTTCAACGAATCCCTAAAAAAATGATGAAAAATTCATCCATAATATTACATGATTATTCACATATTTGAAATTGAACCTGATTTATTTTGGAGATAGCTTGATTTATTTAGCACATAGTTAACTAGATCACATGGATACTTACATATTAAAGAACCAAATTGCCCATCAATAATCAAGATCATTGTTGAAGAAGAATTGGGCACCAACACTAACTCAATAGCTACCAGAAGTAATTGTAATAAATTGGTTATTACTTTCCTTATCCTATAGGAAGGAAAGTAATGTAATCGGGTCAAATTTTCGATGGTCAGATTTTAGTGCCAA
>NW_007437984.1:0-429 GCF_000475195.1 Diaphorina citri
TTTGTTCTTGAAAGGGCTGGTTTTCTCCTATCTTGTCCCCCTTCCTTCGTCGAAATTGGAATGACATTTTGACAGGAATACAACATTCAACTACATAAAAAAGGGGGGGAATGAACTTAAATAGGTATTATAATTATCTTCTTCGCCGCGTTGGCTTAGCGGTCAAAGTCCTTTTCCAATTTCTTCTTTTGTGGAACGCGCGGGTTCAGGCTTTCTCCTGTCCTGTCCTAACTTCGATTTTGGGACGATATAGACCGCTTTTGTTAAACTTCTCTCCCTCAAACTTTTTTTTTAAAATATTATTTTTATTTTCTTCAGAAAGTAGAAAAAATGACTTTGGTATCTCTTCCACTATCCCCTCTTCCCTTCGGCTCTGTTGACGGAGATGTTTGTATAACGTTTACCTTTGTCCCTACAAGTAGGTACTGA
>NW_007437985.1:0-429 GCF_000475195.1 Diaphorina citri
ATAGTAAGTATAACACAGGTAGTACAAGTTTCATTACATATCTACATACATAGTACAAGTTATCCTACAATTCTTATGTGTATTATAGCAATGAATAGTTCGCTCATATTGAACTGTCTAAGTTCTAAGTATAGGTACTTAGATATACGTAGACTAAAATAACTCATGTTCTTCTTTCAGTTTCATTCAAATGCATGTGATCTCCCCTTTCAAAGACAGTAGCAGCGCGCAGGTCTAATTTCTTCATTCAAATCATAATCCATTCACTTGGCACGAGAACGGATGAGGTTTATTGGTTACATCCGCAAATCCACCGCCATTTGAACCTATTAGACTAATAACCAGATTAGCATTCTCTTAACCAGACGTACAGCAAAACTTTCAACAGTACTACTATCTTCTGAGAGCTCACTTTCATCCAGATAGGTA
>NW_007437986.1:0-429 GCF_000475195.1 Diaphorina citri
TTATCGTTTTACTGTCTATCAATTATGTACCTGTTTCTTCACCCATAATGAGTTATGTGACTGCCACGCACGCAGGTTACACTGATCACACAAATAATACATCTTAGCCACGAGAACAGAAGAAGCAGTTTAAGGTCTAGTGTACTTTTCTGGCAATTTCCATTCCAAAAGTTGCTCATGTGTTCGGTGCTCATTTCCTAGGTGAGTCATGAGTCATGAGACAAAAACACAACAGCTACACCAACTATATAGATGAAAACCAAAAAACTAAAAAATCCAACCTTATACATTACCTCCCTAAACGTAACAAAAGATTTACACAGGTCGCAGTGACATGAGCCTTAAGTAGCTGGTGGACCAGTGGCCCTACTTTTACCAAGATTACCATTGAAGATGTACTGGTTCAAGAAAATCCAGTAACAGAAGTCT
>NW_007437987.1:0-429 GCF_000475195.1 Diaphorina citri
CGGGCGGGAATCGAACCCGCGGCCTAGCGCTTACAAGGCAGACGCACTACCAACTAAGCTAACTAGGCTGGCGGATAGCATTTTAAGCAGAAAAGAACCATCCATAGGTCAAGGCTCCCTACTCCCTACGGATGGGATCTTAATGCTGTCTAGAATGTTACTGGAGATCAGTGATCACAGGCCAGTACAGCTTTCCTCCTCACTGTCCTCATTCTATCCAGCCAAAGGAAAGATCTAGGTCGTCCATTTTGAATCCAGCAACCAGGCCACCAAGCACCCACTTGAGAAATATGGGAATGAAACATTTTCCAGAAACAAGACATAAACCAGAGGCGTGTGGTGGAATTTTAAAAATCTGTCAAAAAACGGTCAAAATACCGCTAAGCGCAGCAACCATCTCAACCGAACGTTTTGTGTTGCATCCTTGTC
>NW_007437988.1:0-429 GCF_000475195.1 Diaphorina citri
TCTCTGCAAAAACACATGGATACTGTCAAGATAACAAGGGATTTTCCAGAGACAGATAAGCTAGAAGGATAAGGAGAGGATGAAAACAAAGGGCGAAAAGAAATGGAATGGAAAAAGAGTGGGAGTAAGAGAAAACAATGAACTCTTGACGTGTTTAATATTCAAAACATCAACAAGAACTAAATTTAAAAACAAGACTAAGGAAAAAGGAAATTTATTATTCGAAATTGAAACCATTGTTTTAACTTTCATCGGGGCCGGGTATCGCACTGGGCACGGGGCGGGGGTGCCGTGGGTTCAATTCCCGGCAGAGTCAAAGTTTTTTCGACTCATTGTGGCGTTGAAAGGGTGAAGACCACTGCAGCACTGATGGACTTATTAGAGAAAGATTGAGAAAGATAAAAAAAAAAAAAAAAAAAAAAAAAAAAA
>NW_007437989.1:0-429 GCF_000475195.1 Diaphorina citri
CGTTTTACGCAAAAAGAGCAAAAAATTCATATTTCCCTTTTTGCACCCAGCTCCTCAATTGAGGTATGCTTTAAAGATTTTGCATTGGATTGATTAGTCTTGACTGTGTTGAGCATGCTACAGTGCTACATTGCTACAATGCTACATTGCTACATGTTGCCTTGAATGAAGCATAGTTTCAAATGAGTACTAGAAATTGACTGTTAGGAGTGTTCTGTGTTAGATCATTTTTCTTCAAATGAATAGAAAATCTTGCGTCAGTGTAATAGCGCCTTAAAATGAATAGTAAATTTTGCGTCTGTGTAGTAGCGCCTTTTTACTCGTCCAATTTTTGCAAGGTGTACGTATGATGTAAGAGAGGAATATATGTGAGAGGAGAATAAAGAAATTAATTCATAAAAATTGAAAAATTCCTCACCTCAGCCCAGG
>NW_007437990.1:0-429 GCF_000475195.1 Diaphorina citri
TAAGAACATTGTGCGTTAAAAAAGGCGTATCATTTAAAAAGGGCCACAACAGGAGTCCCTTCTTTGCTTGAAAGCCTTACATTAGTTAGTTCAGAGAAAAGACGTTAAAATTCCAGCATGTTGTAAAGATGTAAAGATTCTCGGAACCCATCGCACGCTGTAAAGTTCCTTGAATTTCTCTTAAGACAAAAAGCTCTCTCTCCTTCTTCCCTTATTTCTACACCTTCTCTCTCCCTTCTTCACATTTTCATTGTATCCCCCTCCTCCTCCTTCATCTCGTTATTCTCTTTCTCCTCTTAGTGAACTAGTCAGTCAGAGAGTCAGATCCTACTCCGTGTATACCAAGTTGAAGACATGTGTTAGGCTCAATGACTTAGTATGAGTAGTCCACACTCCACACACTAAAAATATGGAGTTAAAAAAAGTTCT
>NW_007437991.1:0-429 GCF_000475195.1 Diaphorina citri
GCTCATTATAATAAAAATGACTTGTTCGATGAGCATGTAGAATTATGAATACCTCCAAATGCAACGTGATTGAGGTACATGTATGCAGATACTTTATGAATAAACATGCAATCTTGTTACTGCGTAGCAAGGTAATTATTTGTGCTATTCATAGTTGCAGATGCATCTATGAACATTTAAGACAGAAAAGTGACGTAATTTGGCCACGGAGATGAGAAAGATCAGAACTACACGGAAAACATCCTGAACATCTCAAGACACAAACATACTTGATTCGAAGTTGAAATGGTCGATAGATACTCGTATACATCAGAATCCACAGATAGATGGGCCAATGAAAGGTGAAGTCTAGATAGTAACAATAGATCTAACTTTCAAATGGAACTGACGGCAAGGGACATTCTATGACGTCCATGTCAAAAAAAAAAA
>NW_007437992.1:0-429 GCF_000475195.1 Diaphorina citri
ATAATTATTTTTTAATTTCTAATTGTGTTTTTTTGACGAGGACATAGAAAAACGCTGTTTGGAAATATTTACCCATTTATATGTATCTCTGGTATACATACCATTGTGTATCTCTGTATAGCTTAATATTATGTATCTCTTTATACAGGTTCTGCCAGAGAACTTGGAAAAAACATCTGATTTGAATCCTTTGCATAAACTGTATGCGATGGTCATAGTAGGACTGTTAGTCTGGCTCAGCGTCTAGCTAGGGTACTAAAAACAGGGAGTAGACTAGCCTGAATTTCCCTGCTAAAGAAATAACAAAAGTTGAGTGTGAAGGGTATGCACTCGGAAAATTTTGTTTAGCAAACCAAGTGGGCTCAAATCGATCGCTCTAAAGCTGATTGAGAGGCCGACGACAAACGCCGACCCCATCTGAACGTGGGA
>NW_007437993.1:0-429 GCF_000475195.1 Diaphorina citri
AAATTAAATTAAATAAAAGTACTCCGGTTCCTGCTTAGATAAATGCTCACAATTTACTTGTTCTGAAATACATAATATTTATGTACTTACCATCTCCTCCTTCAAAATACTTACTTCTGCTAACCAACCTCAGTGGTGTAGTGGTAAGCACGTTGGACTTTGTATCTGGGAGTTGGTCTGTACCTATGTATAATCTCCTCCTTCAAAATACTTACTTCTGCTAACCAACCTCAGTGGTGTAGTGGTAAGCACGTTGGACTTTGTATCTGGGAGTTGGTCTTTCGACTCTAAGTCAATACATAAAATTTATGTATTCATTGGTGATATCTGGGATATGATAAGCGTAGAACGACATTTGTGCCTAACACAATAAAAAAATCCTTTTTACTTACTTCTGCTATAAGAACCGAAAGGATTCGGGTAGTGTGT
>NW_007437994.1:0-429 GCF_000475195.1 Diaphorina citri
GAGCTCCTATTTTGGTCATAATAGAGAGATACGAGTGGTCTTATAGTGTTATGGTGACATCGGATCAAGATAAGCTCACAGATAGATAAAAGCTATGTGTTAGCCGTAATCTCTTCCCACGAGCTTGGTCCGAAAAAGGAACCTCATTTTTATGCAGAAATAATAATTTTGCATAAATTATTATTAATAATTAATAATCTAAACAATGTAGCTAATTAATAAAGTAATCAGGTATTTGTATGGAATTATGGTGTATTTTACGTACCTACTACGTACTTAGTATTAAGTTGTATTAGATCTTGCTTTTTTTTCTTCTTCTTCTTCTTCTTCTTCTTCTTCTTCTTCTTCTTCTTCTTCTTCTTCTTTTTCCTTCTAATTATTAATAAATTAATATTTGTATGGATAAATGTAAGTAGGTAAGTATGTAAT
>NW_007437995.1:0-429 GCF_000475195.1 Diaphorina citri
CTGTAGAATAGATAAGAATCATACGGGTATGGAATTTATTCAATTCAACAACTAGTCTTTTGAATTCATATTCAAAATGAACAGGGAGAGAGAGGCAAGTCGTAATCAAATTCTATTGAAATAGGAAGGTATACATATATTCCAAATCAAAATAGATACTTAGCTTTTGTCTGTTTGTTTGTGTGTGTCGCCTGTATGTTTGTCTGTCTGTGATCTGTCTGTCCCGCCCAGTTCTGGGACCCCAAAGTTTGAACCAGCGACGTACATTGATGTTTTAAATTCCTGTACCAAATTTCATCAAAATCGGACCAGACAATTGCGATTTATAGCAGAGGAAACAAACGAGCGAAAATGCAAACCAAATGGAAAACTGTCGAGATAAAACGTAGACCTCACTGTCGTTCGGTCAATAAGTATTTAACTTTCCTT
>NW_007437996.1:0-429 GCF_000475195.1 Diaphorina citri
AACCAGTAACCCGTCCTTTAGCCTGCCTAGTTAGCTTGGACAGGGTGTCGGGAAAACTGGAAACAGACTGGAAAACCGGGAAAACTCAGGGACTTTCATGGAGATTGGAAAAGTCCGGAAATTTCATTTCTTGATTTTGGTAGATACCCTGCTTGGAGGGCAGAGCGTCTGCCTTGTAAGCGTTAGGTCGCGGGTTCGATTCAAACCCGGGGCGGATTTGATCCTGAACGGATAAGGTTCGTTCTCGGAACGGCTGGCTTTTTCCTATCCTGTCTTCCTTCTCTCTTCGCTTTCAGGACAATGGGACCTTAGCAGTTACAGGTCCCTCGATCAAACTTTTTTTTTACCACGAAAATAATAATGGCTCACCTCTGAGACCAAGTTGTTAAGAGCATGGACTCAACCCGGAAGTTCTGGGCTTGATTTTTT
>NW_007437997.1:0-1702 GCF_000475195.1 Diaphorina citri
CCCCCCCCGCAAATTCTTATAATATTTCCAAAAGTATCTGGGATCATCTTTTAGATTACGGGAGACATGAGAAATATAGGACGAATAACACTGAGCGGATACCTCCTTACAAAGAGAACGCAAGCGAGAGAAGGTGGAATAAGATTGGAATGAACGAGAAGACTTATAAACTCTATGAGCACACTTCTTCTGGATGATGAGGGATTTGAGAAAAGGCGTATACCAAACAGGGAATGAGTCCCGTTTTAAAGTAAGAGGCGGCACAAACAAAGTTATAACATCAGAGATAAATTTGGAAAACAACTGGGTATTGATATCAATATCAGAAGAACAAAGAAAGGAGTTCCAGTCAAAAGAGGAGAAGAGATTATTGAGAAGAGTATAAGGCGCTCGACGGAAATTGAAACCAGTAAAAATATCCTGAATACATTCAATAGAAGAAGCTGAAAAAGTGAAACACAGAGGAGGATGTGGAGAATCAACTGGTAGAAATGAGTCACACCGCTCAACCGAACAATCCTCTAAGTTAGAAGAACAAAGGACAAGATCCAAGATATGATTATCCACATTAGGTACATAATTGAGTTGTTTAAAATCAGAAAAGGAAATACGATCAAGAAACAAAGCTGCGGAGAGATGTACTACTTGGAAGAGATGTTACGTCGGTCCATGATAATTCAGGGAGATTATAATCACCCAACAGCACAAAAATATCCTCAGGATAGATGCCACTCAGACGCTCTACTTCGTCGAAATGAGCACAGAAAAAATCAGGAGGAGAAGAGGGAGGTATGTACGTAACACAAAAAACATACTTTCTGGGAGAATCACCAAAAGATACTCGAACAAAAAGCTGTTCGAATCCCCGAGATGATTGGCATATGATCGATGACGAGATCCGATTAGTGACTGCCAAGAGTACACCACCACCACTTAACTTATTCGTGGATTTCAAGTCACGGTCACAGCGATAGACCGAAAAGTTGATGAAGCCGATTTCTGAAGAAAAAAAAGAAGAAGTAAGATTAGTTTCAGAGAAAGCGAAAATTTGGTGGTCTTCTAGGGGCAAACAAGAACGAGTTAAGAATAACTTCGTTCTAAAGCCTCTAACGTTTTGATAGAACACGGAGAGCTGTGAAGAGGGAGAACTAGGAAGATTAGAAGAGTGGGAGGAGGAGGAAGAAGAAGAAGAAGAAGAAGAAGAAGCAGAAGAAGAAGCAGCAGAAGAAGAAGCAGAAGAAGAAGAAGGAGCAGCAGAAGTTGGAGAGCTAGTGTCAGGAGTTAATAAGATCAAGTTCCGAGGGTTCGATCCCCGGTGCTGAAATTTGAGGGTCTGTGACTGCTTGTTACAACGGGTATGTGACTAGGGGGAGATAAAAGATTGACACTAACAGCTGATAAATTAATGATGCTAGCATTTGAAACAGTGTCATCAAAGAAGGACCCAAAAGTTGAATCATTATCATCAGTAGGTACAGTAGGTATGCAATTAGTTAGAGAGCTTACGTCAGGTTCACAGGGCTTTGATTGAACTTTATCATTAGGTACAATAGATAATATTATGTTAGAATTATCAAATGGAACAGGATGAAGATCTGGTACGATATTAACGAATGAAGAGATGCGGATGATTAGCCGAATGGATGAAAAGATCTGTAACCGAAGATTTAAACACTGTTCCCAGGGTAAAGTTTGGAGACTG
>NW_007437997.1:5424-15569 GCF_000475195.1 Diaphorina citri
TGAGAATATGTACCATGAAACATAAATACATAACAAAAAAAAAAAAAAAAAAAAAAAAAATTTAAATTACATGAAACAAAAATCAAAACTATCATCCCGTTTATACATAAGAATCTATCGATTTCCCGACAGGGCAAAACATAATATGTTATTGTATCTTATTTTAATTAAAGAAGATAGAGGATAGCCTATATACTTTCATTCCATTATAAAAAATACTGTGTTCAAAGGGTACATTATAGTCAACAGGATAAAAATGGTGTTTTCAAGGATACAGATAGTCAGTTGATAAAAACCAAGTTTTAAAAGTGCAACTACTACTTCTCCTGGTTAACAGTGGCTCTTCTCCTTCTTGTTTTTGGCTATTCTTTCGGTCCGTCTCTTTGAAACCAAGCGGAGCTAGAACACAACACACATACTATACGCGTCTACATCCATTCATTATCCCTCAGCGCATTCTTCAAGAACAGCCTTGACCGACACCTTACCCGATGGACCCAAGCTTTCTAAACTGTCTTTTAGGCGCAGCGACCCTAAGCTTGTGTAGTTAGGAAGCCTGAGGAAATAGTGACCGGGGGTGTCTAGTCCACATGGACATTCCAGAGACTAGACTGGAAATAACCGGACCGGATTATTTCCAGTCTAGAGGATATGGACTACTCGTGTGTGTTATACTCTATACTGGCTGTCCGTCTGGAACTAGCTCCAGAGCCAGACGGAGCCATACTCAACCGACTTGGAACCATTTTCAATTTTTAATTTCATTTTTTTTCTTCCTTTAGTAATATAAAGGAAGAAAAACAAAATGTAAAATTACAAATTGAAAATTGGTTCAGGTCGGTGAGTTGGATGCTCCGGCTGGATCTGGACTAGTTCGAGACGACAGCCCAGATAGAGTATAACCACACCGAAGTAGTCCAAGTCCATCTAGGCTGGAATAATCCCGGTCGGTTATTTCCAGTTAGTTTACCTGGACTGTCCATGTTGGACTAGCCAACCGGTTCACTTATTTCTCAGGCTTCCAACTACACAAGCTTAGGGTCGGCTGGCGCCTTTAAAAGACAGTTTGAGAAAGGTTGGTCCATCGTAAGTGTCTCAAGGCTGTTCTTGAAAGATGCTGGAGGGAGTAATTGAATGGATGGTAGAGGTATATTATTTGGTGGTTTGTGTTCTAAGCTCCGCTTGTTTCAAAGAGGACGAAAGAATAGCAAAACAAGGAAGGAGAGAGCACTGTGTACCAGGAGGAAGGTAGTAGTTGCTTTAAACTTGGTTTTTACAACTGACATATGTGTATCCCTGGAAAACACATTTTTATCCTTTGGACTATATTTGTACCCTTTTGAGACACATTTTATACATGGAGAATATATGAGGGCTATTCATTCTGTCTTTTAATTAAATAAATAAATAAATATTAATGTTTGCCCGTCCGGGAAATGATAGATTCTATGTGTTAATTAAACTGGATGGGTATAGTTTTGATTTTTTGTTTTCATGTAATTTTTAAATTTTTTTTTTTTTTTTTTTTTTTTGTTATGTATTTTTATGTTATGGGACATATTTCAGGGTTTATTAACTTCTTTAATATCTCTGGCTTCTGTCTTCAACGTGGATCAATATCTCTGTTCTCTATGGGACATCTATTTCACTATCAGTACCGCAATACATCTCTTTACTCGAAAAGTCTAATAAATACCACACCCTTTTTATTTTTAGGAGCTATCACTAGTTCTGATAAAGTCAGGCGACCTTAGAACTAGTATCCTCTTAAGACATTATAAACACCTATGTTTACCCAGCCAGACTTCCCTTCCACTCTTGCTCATCTTATCATTCCCATATTGACTAAATGTCTACTTTGTTCCAGTCGCTGTCAGCTCTCTCACTTCTTATACCTTTTTTCATTATGTTAGTATGGTAAAGAAGAGGCTCACTCTCCCTTCGTTAGTTTTCACGAGTTAGTCTTATCTTCCACTCCTCCTGCGAGGTAAGACATGATCCAAGTCGTTACGGACCACAAACCTAGGAAAGGTTAAGGATGGTCTCACTCCTTTATCCGTCCCAAGGTCTGTGTTCTACTCTTAAGGTTCTTGATGACCGCTGGTTCCTTGTTATGTTGGTGGAAATTTCTCTATCTCACAGCCCTTTCAGAAATCACCTGGGTCTCAATATTTGGCAGTCGTAAAACCTTCGAAACCTCGTCTATAATAGCTTTACTCCTAACTTTCCTATTATCAAGCTTAGTCCCTGTGGGTTTAGTGCGTGTGTACTTCTAGCTCCTTATAAACCTTCTGAACTCTACATTAGGTTTTGTACACTCCACTGAACGCTGTCATTTTATTATTATAATAAATTTATCCTAATGATAATAAAATAAATAAATGGTGTTTAATCCTTCTCCAACGGGCTTGTAAATTATACTGGCCTCCACGTTGTCACTTCATAACATATAACAATAGACTATAGTTTATCATACATGGTACATCTAGTCTGTCTACTCATCTACACCACATTGACATCTTTGGTTCTAAAATGTTTATCTTACAACTATATTTTAACTTTTAATTCCTTGACTAGCCAAAAAATTGAAGAAATTATAGAGACAGAAGACAGAAGTTGAGGAAGTTATAGAGAAAGAGATATCTAGAGGAAGTGATAGTCATGGCGTTATGTAGAGAAATGAGCTTTCAGATTATTTATGGTGGTGGAAAAAAAATCGATATTGACAAGACTATTTGCAGTCCGCTGGAATCTGATCATAGGAGAATTCTGTAAATATTTCGTGGATACAAAGGGTGGTCTGAAGGGAAGGTGAGAACGAGTAGAATATGTAGGGATATTAATATTTACAGACGAAACAAGGTCAGGACAGTCGAGTTTAGAGTGAAGAATATTGAAAAAAGTAATACAATCATACATTTCTCTCCGAGTGGAGAGGGGAAGCAAATCAAAATGTTTCTCAAGATCAGAATATGAAAGGTGAGGAGACCTCATTCTGTACCTTAGGGTTCGCAATGCCTGGTGTTGGATCTTTTCAATTCTACCAGAGTGAAGGAAATAGGCAGGGTTCCAGACACAAGATGAGAATTCCAAGACACTGCGAACCAAGGAACAATACAACACCTTAAAAGATAGAGTGTCGGGAAAGTCTTTAGTGGACCGAGTTATAAACCCTAGCATTTTGGAAGCTTTGGAGCAGATATTATCGAAATGAGGATTGAAGGATATAATCGAATCAAAGAGGACACCCAAATCACGCACACATGAAGATCGAGGAATATTGGAAGACTTGAGATAGTAATCAAACATGTGAGGTGACTTGCGACGAGTAAAAGTAATAATATTACATTTAACAGGATTAACTTCTAAGAGATTTTGATCAAACCAGGAGGTAAGCTCCACCAAAGCATTCTGAAGAACTAGATGATCACTGGAAGAGCGGATTTCACGAAAAATTTTGATGTCATCACAAAAAAGAAGGAAACGGACATCATGTTTAGATAAACAAAGTGATACATCATTGATGAACATAAGAAAGAGGATAGGGCCAAGATGTGAACCCTGAGGCACGCCTGATGATGTTACAAATGGTGAAGAAATTGACGAACCTAGTCGAACCATGCAGTATCTATCAGAAAGATAACTAGAGAACCATCCTAACAAAGAACCAGTAATACCATAAGAAGACAATTTATCCAATAAAATACGATGATTGACCCTGTCGAAAGCTTTAGTGAGGTCTAGGTAAATAGAATCTACTTGAGACCCATGAAGATGCTGTGAAATATAATCCAGGTAACATAAAAGTTTAGAAGAAACAGACTTGCGAGGAAGAAAACCATGTTGATTGTTAATAATCAGGGGAGCAAAGTAAGGAAAGATACTATCAAGTACGATTGATTCGAAAAGTTTGGGAATGGTGGACAGAATGGTAATTGGGCGATAATTAGTGACATCATTACGAGGACCATCTTTCTTTGGAATTGGAGACACAAAGCTCCTTTTCCAGAGGGACGGGAAAGTACCAAGGGCTAAAGACTGATTAAACAGGAGACCTAAAGGAAACGCAAGAGAAAAAGAACAGTATTTAAGAAGAATAGGTGGGATCCCATCTGGACCCATACCTTTATGGATGCTCAACGCCTCGAGTTTTTTTCGTACTTTGTCAATAGAAATGTAAAGAGACGAAACTTGATCAGAAGATGTAAAAGAAGACTCTAGAGCTAGACTACTCTAGAGAACATAGAGGAATATTGACAAAAGTAGATGAAAAGTGCTTAGCAAAAAAATCGGCTGAAGACGTGGGACACGAAGATTCTATACCGTTATAATTGACACTTTTTGGAATACAAGACCCCCCCCGCAAATTCTTATAATATTTCCAAAAGTATCTGGGATCATCTTTTAGATTACGGGAGACATGAGAAATATAGGACGAATAACACTGAGCGGATACCTCCTTACAAAGAGAACGCAAGCGAGAGAAGGTGGAATAAGATTGGAATGAACGAGAAGACTTATAAACTCTATGAGCACACTTCTTCTGGATGATGAGGGATTTGAGAAAAGGCGTATACCAAACAGGGAATGAGTCCCGTTTTAAAGTAAGAGGCGGCACAAACAAAGTTATAACATCAGAGATAAATTTGGAAAACAACTGGGTATTGATATCAATATCAGAAGAACAAAGAAAGGAGTTCCAGTCAAAAGAGGAGAAGAGATTATTGAGAAGAGTATAAGGCGCTCGACGGAAATTGAAACCAGTAAAAATATCCTGAATACATTCAATAGAAGAAGCTGAAAAAGTGAAACACAGAGGAGGATGTGGAGAATCAACTGGTAGAAATGAGTCACACCGCTCAACCGAACAATCCTCTAAGTTAGAAGAACAAAGGACAAGATCCAAGATATGATTATCCACATTAGGTACATAATTGAGTTGTTTAAAATCAGAAAAGGAAATACGATCAAGAAACAAAGAGCTGCGGAGAGATGTACTACTTGGAAGAGATGTTACGTCGGTCCATGATAATTCAGGGAGATTATAATCACCCAACAGCACAAAAATATCCTCAGGATAGATGCCACTCAGACGCTCTACTTCGTCGAAATGAGCACAGAAAAAATCAGGAGGAGAAGAGGGAGGTATGTACGTAACACAAAAAACATACTTTCTGGGAGAATCACCAAAAGATACTCGAACAAAAAGCTGTTCGAATCCCCGAGATGATTGGCATATGATCGATGACGAGATCCGATTAGTGACTGCCAAGAGTACACCACCACCACTTAACTTATTCGTGGATTTCAAGTCACGGTCACAGCGATAGACCGAAAAGTTGATGAAGCCGATTTCTGAAGAAAAAAAAGAAGAAGTAAGATTAGTTTCAGAGAAAGCGAAAATTTGGTGGTCTTCTAGGGGCAAACAAGAACGAGTTAAGAATAACTTCGTTCTAAAGCCTCTAACGTTTTGATAGAACACGGAGAGCTGTGAAGAGGGAGAACTAGGAAGATTAGAAGAGTGGGAGGAGGAGGAAGAAGAAGAAGAAGAAGAAGAAGAAGCAGAAGAAGAAGCAGCAGAAGAAGAAGCAGAAGAAGAAGAAGGAGCAGCAGAAGTTGGAGAGCTAGTGTCAGGAGTTAATAAGATCAAGTTCCGAGGGTTCGATCCCCGGTGCTGAAATTTGAGGGTCTGTGACTGCTTGTTACAACGGGTATGTGACTAGGGGGAGATAAAAGATTGACACTAACAGCTGATAAATTAATGATGCTAGCATTTGAAACAGTGTCATCAAAGAAGGACCCAAAAGTTGAATCATTATCATCAGTAGGTACAGTAGGTATGCAATTAGTTAGAGAGCTTACGTCAGGTTCACAGGGCTTTGATTGAACTTTATCATTAGGTACAATAGATAATATTATGTCAGAGGTTTGAATGGCCTTGTCCACAAATTTAGAAGCATGTCTAGAAAATAGGTAAGCGATTAGTATGGTAGAGAAGTAACATTATAGCAATGGCTAGAAGTAGGAAGGTAACTATTAAGATAAGATAAGTTGTGATTACAGTTATAGATATATTTAATTTAGCTAGAAGCTAGAATTCTTTTTCCCCTCTGATTATAATGAATACCCTCTTTGGTGTACAGAGATCGAGATAAGAATTGATTAGTGTCGAAAAAATTTAAAATCAGATTCAGTACATTTATGTTTGAAGAAATTTGTTCGACTCAGAAATATAGTAGAAAGCTTGAGCTTTACTATCAAGCGAAAGGGTACAGAAACAGAGGACAAACATTCGTTTTTTATACGAGATCAACTAGGGGGGACGGTTAGAGAAAAACGCTTGGTAGAGTTGGGTTGGAAGAGAATCGTCCAAAATCCGTTGTTCCAGCAAGGGATAAAGATAAATTCATCTGTGTCCAAAGTTCTGGCATGTGAAGGGGTATGGGAGCCACCACCTGAGCAAACACCGCACCAGGCCTGATGTCTGAGGTGATCTTACCCGCGCAGTGAGGGAGCGCATGATGTTCAGTCCACACCTCTACACAATGCTGTCAGAAAATACGCTATTTTTCACTAGAACAATTCCACGCTGACAGGACTGTGAGGAGACAGCAGGAGAGCAGTTAGGGGGAGTGTGGGTAACAGACGCTGGAGGTTGGAGGTCGTTTCCCCGCTCCCAGCTGGAGAGTGAAGTTCCATTTAGGTCTCTTAAGGACCGTCAATAAGCGTGTTTTGGCACTAAAATGACATCGAAAATTTAACTCCGTAGTACATAATTTCCGTCCTATAGACAGCGGGTGGCCAACCCGGAACCGCGGTTCCTTGGGAACCGCCGAGCCCATTTTAAGGGAAACCGCAAGCTTATTTTGAGGGAACCAAAAAAAAAAAAAAAAAAAAAACGGAAAAAAGTGTAATGTACTTTATTGACGTAGGTACTATGGAGAATATTTTTGAATATTTCGGTAAGCCGTGGTTACCTACATACCTACCTACATAGAAATAGGGCTTTCCAAACGTCGAATTGGCCGGGACAGTCCCCGAATTTCAGGGGTGTCCCCGTGCGTCCGCGTTCAGTCTTTTCATTTTTGGGGCGTTTTGTCCGAATTTCCGTTTTTGTCCAGAAAAAATTCGGGGACGGGTTCTTTACTTTAAAATTACTAGGTACCTCTATAAAATCAGAATTTGTTCTTAACTTGTTTAAACTTTGTCATGCTTTCATCAGTTTGTCTTCCAACTTTGCTAAACCTTTACAAACGAAGAAAATGTTGTATTAAACCGCTTAAACGAAAAAATGAGCTGGTCCCTTGGATTCTCGGTTTATCCAGGTCGACTGATTTTAATTTATCTGTTTTTAATAATAGGTATGTTACCTATCACCTATCGGTACTATGTACATTCGTACCTATGGTGATTTCGCGATTAGTCGCGGATTTGGCGATTATGTTCGCGATTTGGCGAGTGTTGTGTGTGTCGTGTAGTCTTGTCAGGTCGTTTTTCGGGCAGTCATTCTTATTAAAACTGAGTCAATTCGTAATTCGACACATTTGTGTATCAGGGTTGGCGGGAGCGCTGAGCTGCTCCACTTCTCCAACTTAAAGCTACAGCTCCGGAACATGCCAAATCAGTGCCGAGCTCGAGCTGCGCTTCCAGCTGATGGAACACACCTGGTGTGAGTAAATCTAAGAGAACTTTCTTAGTTTAAAGCCCGACTTAGGCTGGAGAGCTGATGGTGGGCTGGTGTTGAAAACCGATGGGTAGTTAACTTAGAGAAACGTTATTTATTCGAGATGTCTTGAAATGAGGTCGTGCAGCGGTAACTGGACGGACATTAAATACTAAATACGAAGTGTGGAGGTTTTTTTCCAAGGTAACCGTCGAGGGTTCAAACCAAGCTTTACCTTTTGAACGTTATGTAGGTAATATCCTCCTTGACATTACATGGTTTGGAACATACATCTCATACACTGAATGCCGTTCCTCATGTATTTCATATTCATGGACGATGGTACACTAATTAAACTAATCGCTATCAATCTATCCATTAAGTATTTTATTATTATTATCCATAGGTTAGCTATTAAAATAACGGAAATGACATCGTTTATTTTACCATTTACAATCATTAAAGGAGTCGTAGTATGGCCATGAAAGCGTCACGGCGATAGTCATCTCCTAATCACATTCATAGGTATATGCGGGAAACAGGTCTGATTTAGAGCGGGATAGGATGTTTCCATGAAACTCAAACTGAAAAGGAATGAAAACCATACTCTTACGCAACCTTTAACATAGGCTAGTTTAATACGTTATTATAATGTGTTTTGCCAAAGAAGCAACATTAATGACCTTGAACTTCATAATATAAAAGAGAAGCTTTGACTAGTTTATACCTGTCCTTTAAAAATGTAGCGAGGTGGTACAGATAATTACGATAAAATAAGAGTCTCACAAAGGTTTTTGATCAATAAGCCATCAGTTTTTAAATTTGGTTTACGTTGTTGTTCGTGATACATCCTACGGTTAATGTCATACTTTGTAATAAGCCTGTTGTAACCATTCCATTACACCCATAAATTGTACTTTTGGACTTTGGACGTTGGCAACTAAAAATAACTCACAACCAAGAAGTTTGTGAATGTACACGTTCTTCCGTTTTCTATTTCAATTACTATATTTATAATTGAACTCACCTTCTTTGGTTAAACGGTCCAATTGCCGGCGGCCTCTGCAAGAGAAGGGTGGATTGGAGTCTCGATATAATAATCAGTTTAGGTTTATTTACTCCTATTTTAGGAGGCTAGTCCCCTAACCGAAAACTGCCGTATTTTTTTTAGCAAACTAAAGAATAGGCGAAATTAATTATAGGTAGATGGAACTCGTATTTTTTCAACGTTTACTCTCTTCCCTCACGGTTCAACGTTTCACCTTAAGACACTTCCCGTGTTCT
Organism: Diaphorina citri; assembly: GCF_000475195.1. NCBI lineage: Eukaryota > Metazoa > Arthropoda > Insecta > Hemiptera > Psyllidae > Diaphorina > Diaphorina citri. The sequence goes on from NW_007437997.1 coordinate 14,372, forward strand.
ATTTCATAGAGTACGAAATGTTCTAGTGGGTCTGGGCCTCGAATTTCTCGCCAGTTTTGCTTCAAAAATAATGAAAGGGAATTAGGATATCGTCCCACCGGTCTGAAAAAAGCAACGCCAAAGGGAAGAATTGAAGTTTTCACCAAGCTCCAAGGGAGGGGGGGGGGTGGGTGTGGTTTCTTATCTTTTTATTTGGAGTGCGTTAACAAACAACGATTCGGTAAAATTACCGTAGACGGTTGAAGACCTTTAGGTGAGGTATGGTTTGGGAAGCTCGCCAGTTCCCAGTTCGCTTTTGATTTGATTTTCTTGCCTCCTGATTTGGGGAAGGAGGGAGAGGTAGGGTTACCTAGTTATTATGGATACCCATCCGAACGGTTTATAGGTTTTGACAGCTCAAGCCCTGCGCTTAGGCGCTTGTATTAACGGTTTAAGGCGCTTGTATTAGCGTTTTAGGCGCTCTGTTTTAGCGGTTTAGGCGCTTGTTTTAGCCGGTTTAGGGCGCTTGTATTAGCGCTTTAGGGCGCTTGTATTAGGCGCTTTTAGGCGCTTGTATTAGCGCTTTAAGGCGCTTGTATTAGCGCTTTGGGCGCCTTGGTATTAGGGCGCTTAGGCGCCTTGTATTAGCGGTTTAGGGCGCCTTGTGTTAGCGCTTTAGGCGCTTGTATTTAGCGCTTAGGCGCTTGTATTACGTCTTTAGGCGCTCGTATTAGCGTTTTAGGCCGCTTGTTTTGCGTTCTTAGGCGCTTCGGTTTTAGCGCTTAGGCGCTTGTATTAGGGTTTAGGGCTTTGTTCTTAGCGTTTTAGGCGCTTTGTTCTTAGCGCTTTAGGCGCTTGGTATTAGCGGTTAGGCGCTTGTTTGTAGCGCTTTAGGCGCTTGTATTAGCGCTTTAGGCGCTTGTATTAGCGCCTTTAGGCGCTTGTATTAGGCGGTTTACGGCGCTTGTATTAGCGCTTTAGGCGCTTGTTTTAGCGCTAGGCGCTGTATTAGGCTTTAGGCGCTTGATTTAGCGGTTTAGGCGCTTGTTTTTAGCGCTTTAGGGCGCCTTGTATTAGCGCTTTAGGCGCTTGTATTAGCGGTTTAGGCGCTTGTTTTAGCGCTTTAGGCGCTTGTATTAGCGGTTTAGGCGCTTGTATTAGCGTTTAGGGCGCTTGTATTAGCGGTTTAGGCGCTTGTTTTAGCGCTTTAGGTGCTTGT
>NW_007437997.1:16550-20750 GCF_000475195.1 Diaphorina citri
TGAAAAAAAAAAAGTAATCCCGGAAATATGTCCCATCAACATAAAAATACATAACCAACCAAAAAAAAAAAAAAAAAAAAAATTAAGATTACATGAAACAAAAAATCAAAACTATCCATTCCCGTTTATAACATAGAATCTATGCATTTCCCGGACAGGGCAAACATTAATTTTATTAATTTATTTATAATGTTATAATGATAATTTCAAGAATGGTTATCAGTCCAGTTTCGCGCCATGACAAGGCAGGGTGGACCGGCTCTCTTGCTTTGAACGCACATAATGAACTTGACTTGACGACTATGCCCTCTTCCACCACAAAGACTCTTGCAGTGGTTTTGTCTTAGGGCACACAGCAAGGGTTTCAAATTGGACTACCCCTGTCCTTCTGCATTCGATCGGCACTTACATCGATGCTTGTTGACGATGTGACATGCCGGAACACAGACACAGGTATCGACCGGGTAGGGCACCATTCAGGGAGTTAAGTTAACTTAAACTTACAGCGGATTCCTCCCAATTGACTACACTTATATCCTTCGTTTGACACAACTATGTGCGCGCGCTGGGATAAAATTTATCCTTTTTCCGATCCTTCTTCTTCCTCTGTGACTACAACTTATATTAATTCCTTTCATTTACTGTTATGTTATTTGGTCTTCGTAAAACTTTTAATAGATGAAGGGATTATTGAATGTGACAACTATACTTGACTTGAGAGGCTTTTACCATGCGCTCTATGAGATCAAGTAAACATCCAACAAGCAACCGAAAAACGCAAACAACAAGCAGACAAACAAAACACAAACAGGGAAGCAAAAAAAAAACAAACCCAGTAAACCAAAAAAAAAAAGAAGGATAAAAATCCCAGTGTGTCAGAAAACTTAAGTGATAGGGAAAGGTAGAGCGGTGGGTCCGTTATTTGCACCGGTAGTACGGCTCATTGTGTGTGACCTGTGACGTAACCCTTACTGGACGACAAACTCTTGTATCCAAAAAAGTGAGACGGTAAGGGTGTGATCCTCAACTGGGGCGAGTCCTCGTCGGATCTCGGTTGGTTAGTCCAACACAACTAACTTGGCACCTATAAACGTGAAAGCCTATATTGACTTCCTCTTTGCTTTTTCTTTTCCAACTCATGCTTACACCGGAAAGTTTTTTTATACCAACTGGAAAACCCTGGTGTCCACTTCCAGCGGCTTTTCTCATCTTACATTGTCCGAATTATTACTTCCCGATGGATGCCAAAAAATTGAAGAAATTATAGAGACAGAAGACAGAAGTTGAGGAAGTTATAGAGAAAGAGATATCTAGAGGAAGTGATAGTCATGGCGTTATGTAGAGAAATGAGCTTTCAGATTATTTATGGTGGTGGAAAAAAAATCGATATTGACAAGACTATTTGCAGTCCGCTGGAATCTGATCATAGGAGAATTCTGTAAATATTTCGTGGATACAAAGGGTGGTCTGAAGGGAAGGTGAGAACGAGTAGAATATGTAGGGATATTAATATTTACAGACGAAACAAGGTCAGGACAGTCGAGTTTAGAGTGAAGAATATTGAAAAAAGTAATACAATCATACATTTCTCTCCGAGTGGAGAGGGGAAGCAAATCAAAATGTTTCTCAAGATCAGAATATGAAAGGTGAGGAGACCTCATTCTGTACCTTAGGGTTCGCAATGCCTGGTGTTGGATCTTTTCAATTCTACCAGAGTGAAGGAAATAGGCAGGGTTCCAGACACAAGATGAGAATTCCAAGACACTGCGAACCAAGGAACAATACAACACCTTAAAAGATAGAGTGTCGGGAAAGTCTTTAGTGGACCGAGTTATAAACCCTAGCATTTTGGAAGCTTTGGAGCAGATATTATCGAAATGAGGATTGAAGGATATAATCGAATCAAAGAGGACACCCAAATCACGCACACATGAAGATCGAGGAATATTGGAAGACTTGAGATAGTAATCAAACATGTGAGGTGACTTGCGACGAGTAAAAGTAATAATATTACATTTAACAGGATTAACTTCTAAGAGATTTTGATCAAACCAGGAGGTAAGCTCCACCAAAGCATTCTGAAGAACTAGATGATCACTGGAAGAGCGGATTTCACGAAAAATTTTGATGTCATCACAAAAAAGAAGGAAACGGACATCATGTTTAGATAAACAAAGTGATACATCATTGATGAACATAAGAAAGAGGATAGGGCCAAGATGTGAACCCTGAGGCACGCCTGATGATGTTACAAATGGTGAAGAAATTGACGAACCTAGTCGAACCATGCAGTATCTATCAGAAAGATAACTAGAGAACCATCCTAACAAAGAACCAGTAATACCATAAGAAGACAATTTATCCAATAAAATACGATGATTGACCCTGTCGAAAGCTTTAGTGAGGTCTAGGTAAATAGAATCTACTTGAGACCCATGAAGATGCTGTGAAATATAATCCAGGTAACATAAAAGTTTAGAAGAAACAGACTTGCGAGGAAGAAAACCATGTTGATTGTTAATAATCAGGGGAGCAAAGTAAGGAAAGATACTATCAAGTACGATTGATTCGAAAAGTTTGGGAATGGTGGACAGAATGGTAATTGGGCGATAATTAGTGACATCATTACGAGGACCATCTTTCTTTGGAATTGGAGACACAAAGCTCCTTTTCCAGAGGGACGGGAAAGTACCAAGGGCTAAAGACTGATTAAACAGGAGACCTAAAGGAAACGCAAGAGAAAAAGAACAGTATTTAAGAAGAATAGGTGGGATCCCATCTGGACCCATACCTTTATGGATGCTCAACGCCTCGAGTTTTTTTCGTACTTTGTCAATAGAAATGTAAAGAGACGAAACTTGATCAGAAGATGTAAAAGAAGACTCTAGAGCTAGACTACTCTAGAGAACATAGAGGAATATTGACAAAAGTAGATGAAAAGTGCTTAGCAAAAAAATCGGCTGAAGACGTGGGACACGAAGATTCTATACCGTTATAATTGACACTTTTTGGAATACAAGACCCCCCCCGCAAATTCTTATAATATTTCCAAAAGTATCTGGGATCATCTTTTAGATTACGGGAGACATGAGAAATATAGGACGAATAACACTGAGCGGATACCTCCTTACAAAGAGAACGCAAGCGAGAGAAGGTGGAATAAGATTGGAATGAACGAGAAGACTTATAAACTCTATGAGCACACTTCTTCTGGATGATGAGGGATTTGAGAAAAGGCGTATACCAAACAGGGAATGAGTCCCGTTTTAAAGTAAGAGGCGGCACAAACAAAGTTATAACATCAGAGATAAATTTGGAAAACAACTGGGTATTGATATCAATATCAGAAGAACAAAGAAAGGAGTTCCAGTCAAAAGAGGAGAAGAGATTATTGAGAAGAGTATAAGGCGCTCGACGGAAATTGAAACCAGTAAAAATATCCTGAATACATTCAATAGAAGAAGCTGAAAAAGTGAAACACAGAGGAGGATGTGGAGAATCAACTGGTAGAAATGAGTCACACCGCTCAACCGAACAATCCTCTAAGTTAGAAGAACAAAGGACAAGATCCAAGATATGATTATCCACATTAGGTACATAATTGAGTTGTTTAAAATCAGAAAAGGAAATACGATCAAGAAACAAAGAGCTGCGGAGAGATGTACTACTTGGAAGAGATGTTACGTCGGTCCATGATAATTCAGGGAGATTATAATCACCCAACAGCACAAAAATATCCTCAGGATAGATGCCACTCAGACGCTCTACTTCGTCGAAATGAGCACAGAAAAAATCAGGAGGAGAAGAGGGAGGTATGTACGTAACACAAAAAACATACTTTCTGGGAGAATCACCAAAAGATACTCGAACAAAAAGCTGTTCGAATCCCCGAGATGATTGGCATATGATCGATGACGAGATCCGATTAGTGACTGCCAAGAGTACACCACCACCACTTAACTTATTCGTGGATTTCAAGTCACGGTCACAGCGATAGACCGAAAAGTTGATGAAGCCGATTTCTGAAGAAAAAAAAGAAGAAGTAAGATTAGTTTCAGAGAAAGCGAAAATTTGGTGGTCTTCTAGGGGCAAACAAGAACGAGTTAAGGATAACTTCGTTCTCAAGCCTCTAACGTTTTGATAGAACACGGAGAGCTGTGAAGAGGGAGAACTAGGAAGATTAGAAGAGTGGGAGGAGGA
>NW_007437998.1:0-429 GCF_000475195.1 Diaphorina citri
AAAAAAAAACACTAATCTGTCCTTTCACGAAGTATCGTTCTGGTTTTGAAGACTCCTTGAAAGCTTAAAACTCCATCAATCTCGCGAAAATCAGATTTCATCGAATATTTTAGATCAGATCTAATTTGACTCTGAATACTATTTTATGATATTATGATAAACACTAGCTAAATTCCGTCGCTTCGCTCCGGGATCCCACTAGCTCATCCCGAGGCATGGCCAAACTGGTAGAAAAGGCATCGCTTCCTATTAGCTGCATAGTTATCAAACTAAAAACATAAACGCCAAAATTGCAGCCTCCCCCCTTAATCCTGTATTCAAATTGATGTTCGATAACAACCTGCTTCCCGTCAACTTTGGTTCTAAACCTATTCCCCTCACTGTCCGGTATAAATCTGTTAATGAATTCCATACTGCCCTTGATCAGCA
>NW_007437999.1:0-429 GCF_000475195.1 Diaphorina citri
AGGCCATCGATCAGAACTATTTTACAAGCGGAGAGGCAAATGCTTCTGTCACAACTACAGGAATATCTGTTGAACGTCACTGGCAATTTGGAAGATACGAACATTACCAGAGTCCTGGATATGCCACCTCTGATTGCCAATATTCAAAGAGTCAAGCATTTGGAAACCAAGGTAAGAAAAAAGAGAAATGGAAATTACCTTTTTTGCCTGGATAAAAGCCATTAATTGAAAACCAAATAGGTTTTTGCCAGGATGTAACCCTCCTAGCACCTGGCACCAAAATCGAAAACCATGTAAGTTTTTGCCAATAGGAAAACCAAGGGTATTTACTTTTGATTTTTTTTACTTACCTACCTAGATGTTTCAAAATTTCAGATCATAGACATTGAAAAAGTCAGTCAGGAATTGCTGGACGATTTGCCAGCATAC
>NW_007438000.1:0-429 GCF_000475195.1 Diaphorina citri
CTCTATCACTTCCCCTACCAGTCTTTCTTTCCTTCCCCTCTCTAAAACTTCTCTTCCAATCTACTTCCCTTCCATTCTATATTATTTCCCCTCCTTTCTATCATTTTTCCACGCCTAATCTTCTCCTTTACCTTATACGACCCTCCATTCTATATAATCACTTGCCCTCCTCTCTCTAAAATTCCCCCTCCATTCTATCATTTCCCCACGCCCTAATCTCCTCGTATACCTTATTCTTCCCCTCCATTGTATATTATTTCCCCTCTCCTCGCCTCTCATAAATTCCCCCTCCATTCATTGTATTATTCCCCCACCCCCTAATCTCCTCGTATACCTTATACTTCCCCTTGATTCTATCTTCTCTCTTTTTCCCTCCCTGCTCTAAAACATCCCGTCCATTCTATAACTTCCCCTCACGCCCCAGTACTG
>NW_007438001.1:0-429 GCF_000475195.1 Diaphorina citri
AAACATAACAAACCTCCATGATTGAAGTTCCATAGGGTGGGTTGGGGTAATTTTGAGACAGTCCAATTTTGAGTTGAGCCACCAATTTTAATGGTCTCAAATGACTTGCCTATGGAGTATGGACTACAAGGTCAGTCTGATGAAAAATTGGTGCCCAATTTTTTGCCCAGTTGGTGTCTCGAAATTGCACCGTCCCAAATCTACCCCAACCTACCCTATACTTATTTACTCGTACACAACGATATAATGACATGATCAGAATAGTACCTCAGTTATATGAAAAATCATGGTTAGGTAATATTCATATTGTCATTTGACATCCAGAAATGGGGTCCATTTTTTAGTTTCTATTATTATTTATGTTCGTACGTCCCAATCAAATTAAGTTGTCGTTTTTGTTGTGTTAAATTTTTAATGTTTAGTTTTTAG
>NW_007438002.1:0-429 GCF_000475195.1 Diaphorina citri
TCTCTCTCTCTTTCGCTCTCTCTCTCTCTCTCTCTCTCTCTTTCGCTCTCTCTCTCTTCCTTTCTTTCTTTGTAATTGGTCTCTCCTCCGCTTTTCTTTTATTAAAAAAAAAAAAATACTCTGTTTTTCTTCCTCTTCCTCTTCTTCTTCTTCTTGCTCTTCTTCTTCTTCTTCTTCTTGAGAGCGGCAACCCTTAGGTCATATTAAGTTTTATATGCCAGTCTCTTGAAGTAATGTCACGCTCTACCTTGGCATTGTATATAGCATCCCTAAGCCACATTACCTTCTTCATTGGAAGTATGTTGTACATCTTGTTGAGGTGGATGCAAAAGAAGCAGCAATTTGCTCTTGTTACGTGGACAGTGATGATCCTCACGAGGTCACCCATCCAGATATTAACCACGCACGACGTCGCTTCAAATAAATAAG
>NW_007438003.1:0-429 GCF_000475195.1 Diaphorina citri
GGCAGACGCACTACCAACTAAGCTAACTAGGCTGGCAAAAATAACCACTTCTTTTAGACCACTGAGATTATATACCTACCTAGATCTTCCAGCATGAATCACCAAACTTACTGCACTACACCACTGTAGAATTATACAAGGAGGCATTAACCTAAGATCCCAACTCCTGATCTAGGAATGTAAAAACTGAGGAGGTCAGATCATAAAGGTTACGGTTCACGATCATTGGGATCAAACTACCCATTGCTATCATGGTGCTCTATGGATTCAAAATACCTGTAGGTACCTTTCCGTATCAAAAGATACTAAAACGATCGCTTGGGTATCTTCCTATTATTATGTCAGAATCAAGTTTTACTTTCCTTATCCTATAGGAAGGAAAGTAATGTAATCGGGTCAAATTTTCGATGGTCAGTTTTTAGTGCCAAA
>NW_007438004.1:0-429 GCF_000475195.1 Diaphorina citri
AGGTTTGGGATGCGAAGATGGTGCGGGTTGTTTTTAATTGAACTGTTGTTATTTTAAGAAAAATCAAATAATGATGCCATGAAGGGGCAATATAAGGGTTTCTATTATTCTCACGCAAATTGCTAACAAATTAATGGTAAGACGTACGACTTTTTTATTCTGGCTAGGATAGACGAAAGCAATAATTTAATGAAGCAAGAATTTGAGAAAACAAACCTGAAAATTGATAAGAAATTGGAACCCATTGTTAAGAGATTAGATGAGCTGGAAGGAAAAACAGAAAAGAACACAAATAAGATAAATGAGTGGGAAAGAGAAAAAAGAAAAAGGAATATAATAATATTTGGAGTTGATCAAGAAGAAGGAGAGAATTTCAAAATACTGGAAGAAAAAGTTCGTAATCTGATACGTGAAAAAATGGATATAATG
>NW_007438005.1:0-429 GCF_000475195.1 Diaphorina citri
AAATTATAGGCATTTGGGCCGCTGAATGTGCTCCTCCGGGGCCCCCAAATGCCCGGGCCCCGCCCCGGGACATGCTCTCCAAAGACCAAGATCGCCTAACAACACCAACAACAAAAACGACAACACCAATATGAGAGATATGTACTAGCGTGTGATCCGGTCTTGACACTTGCGTTTAATCTATCTCTGAATTGTTTATGTCTCGCCTTTCATTGTTGGAATAGTATTAACACTTTCAAATACTTTAATTGTTTAATTGGTGTCAGGTTGAGGATCTATGAGATTACAGTCGCTACTAGAAGGAGATTAGGTAAGCTGTTTCAGAGACTAAAGAAGTGATTAACCCAAATCGAGGTAACTTAGGTAGCTTTGCAGAGATACCTGTGGACAACTTGAAATAAGTAGCCTGGTCACTAGCGTAGGATTAAC
>NW_007438006.1:0-429 GCF_000475195.1 Diaphorina citri
CCTTTTCCACAAGATTGGCCATGCCTCGGGATGAACTAGCGGGATTCCGGAGCGAAGCGACGGAATTCAGCTAGTAATAGTAATAATAATAATACCTATTGAGGAAAAAAATTGAGATTCGTACCTACCTATCTCTATTTTTAACTTGAAACAACCTACACAAGGACGTCTAGTTTGTTAAAGTGCATGGGTTCAGGATTGCAACAGTTATGTCTGGGCTGATCAATAGAAACTGAAAGTTAAATCAATATACGAGTACATAGACTTAATGTGGGTAATTACTCGTAATCCAATCATATATGCGAGATTAAATGACAATTTTTATCGTCGCTGGAGGGAGGAAATGGCTCAAGTGACACTGGCATGATTTTACAAGAGACATTAGAAATTGTTGACGAAAAAGGGATTTTTTTTTTTTTTTTTTTTTTT
>NW_007438007.1:0-429 GCF_000475195.1 Diaphorina citri
TATGTAATTTATGACACATACAAATACATTAGAAAGAAACAAATAAAATGTAAGCATAGGTATGTACAAACAAATGAATTCATTACAGCTCGCAATTTGTAGAAAGCTATTAAGATAATGATTTAATAACGCACATAGCCAGTCTAGTTAGCTTAGTGGATTAGGACGTCTGCCTTCTAAGCACTAGGTCGCGGGTTCGATTCTCGTCCGGGGAAGATTTTATCCTAAACAGACAAGGTTTTTTTCCCTGAATGGCTCGCTGTCTCCTATCCTGTCTTTCTTTTCTCTCACATTTCGAGGCGATAAGACTTCTGCAGTTGCAATAGTAATAGTAATAATAATAATAACTACCTAATAACGCACAAATCATTATGACTTCAGAATATCATACTAAACTAAAATAAATGACACGCCGCCGCGCCTGAGTCT
>NW_007438008.1:0-429 GCF_000475195.1 Diaphorina citri
TGCTTTCAGACTGGAAGGTTCTCTCTGCTCCCTCTCTCCTCTCTGTGATATCTCCAAATATTTCAACATGATTTTTTTCCAACAAGAGTTTCCATTAGAGTATTTAAGATGAACAAGGAGTCTTTCCTATGTAACTTTTCACGAGAAATCGATCGGTGTACATGTAAGGGTTCTAGGAATGATGGTTCCCGAAATATGCGCTTGTAACAAGCCAATTAAACAGATAAGGTTCGTTCTCGGAACGGCTGGCTTTCTTCTATCATTTTTCTCTCTTTGATTTTGGGACGATAGGACCTTGGTAGTTACAGTTCTTTCTACGGGTATCAAACCTCTTAAAAAAAGGTCTTTTAAAAAAAAGCTAAATATAGCTTACCTCATTTTCCAACCGTTTGGGCAGAAAGTCCGTCATAGCCCGGAACGGAAACTCCT
>NW_007438009.1:0-429 GCF_000475195.1 Diaphorina citri
GTCAAAGTTCTTTCTGTCAAACCCCTTTAAAAAATCAATTATTTTCTCTGCATTTTTGATTCACAGAAAGAAGATTTGAAAGAAAATTCCAAGATTAAACCAGAAGATGGATCCTACGGGACATTGAAACCTGATGAAGTGGAAGAAACTAGTTTCTCTCAGGTAAGAAACTAGTTGCTAAAATATAAACACTCCAGTCATCATTGATTCCAGTGGAATTCACCTTGTTTAAGTTAATCTGAGTTTTAACACGGTTTGCCAGCCTAGTTAGCTTGGTTGGCAGAGCGTTTGCCTTGCAAGCGCTAGGTCGCGGGTCGATTCCCGGCCGGGGCGGATTTTATCCCAAACAGAACGGATGGGTATACCATTTATAAAAAAAATGTATGTTCTGAGTTTTTTATCGATCAAAAATAAATGGAAACTTGTTAA
>NW_007438010.1:0-429 GCF_000475195.1 Diaphorina citri
TGTTGTGTTATAATTGTGACTTATGACTTGGAAGTATAATCAACGTCTATAATGATCTATAATCTCATGTTACCTCAGAGAATGCTTGGAGAGTGTTCGGGTATAGGCTTCGAGTATGCTTAGGGGAACCATGAGATTGTAGACCTCAACCCATGTCTATGTGGTCTGTTGCAGGTACCATAACTTCATATCCAGTAGTTCCCTGATCGGCAAGACTGACTTCCAAGGCTTGGACAATTCGCACAAACCCACATCACATAACCTGGGCATTATTGTAACTCTACTCACCAAACTACTCAAAATGGTAAGTAGAATAGAAGGGACCCTTAGTGAATGAAAAGGAATTACGGCGCAGGAATCTTATATTATAAGAACGAGATCCATTCACTCATTCACATTTCACACACTGATCGCTCTATCTCTAGAACC
>NW_007438011.1:0-429 GCF_000475195.1 Diaphorina citri
TTCTAACACCTGGTTATCCTTTTAGTTTGAAACTTGAGGCATAATACACGGATCTGTTAATATAGGTAATGGGCAGAGGTAGGTATGTTGGTATAGGTCTATAGGTAATAATCGGGCGAGAACTTGAATTTTTTAATATTTAATTTTTTTTCTGTATTAAGCATAAATGTTTGTTCACCGTTTAATACAGAGAGAAATGTCTCCAAGAACTTTTCGGACTTATCTTCTAGGGACTGTCACTAGACCGATATGTAAACTATAGGAATACTTACTTGGTCAGATGATGTGGTACAACTTGCGAGGCTCATCATAGTCCATAGACTACAACAAGTGAGATTAGAATAATTATGTATGATGTGTGGATGTCATTGTTTGGGTCCAACAGGCCAGGGTCGAAAATAAAATAATAAATATAAACCCAAAACTTAT
>NW_007438012.1:0-429 GCF_000475195.1 Diaphorina citri
CTCCCAATCGTCAGGACAGGACGTGTTGGATTTTTTGAGCAAGAGGTCATCTTTGAGTTTGTCCTTCAACTCTAGCAGTTGCTTCCGCCTCTCTGTCAGTCTCTTGAGTTCCTTGCAAACAAAGGCGAGCTCCTTTTCTACTTCGTTCAACTGGACTTCTTCCTCTGGAAATTGGAAAGGGGTGAAATAGTTAACCCCTCGGTCTATATTCTCCTATTAAAAGATACTTTACTTACCCTAAAAATAAATACCCTATTAAAAGAAAAGAAAAATGTCTAAGATTAAAAGGTGTTCCTTTAAAAATTATGAGGCGAAACATGGGTAAAAAGATAAAAAAAAAACAACAACAACAACAAACAAATTTACCACCACGTCCACCACAGAAATATAGCAATGTTTTCAATAATGTAAGTAGATAGGTACCTGAAG
>NW_007438013.1:0-429 GCF_000475195.1 Diaphorina citri
CGGTGTCCTGACCTATCCTACGGTCTTTCTATTACACTATGATTTGTTTCTTGCAGAATTTGCTGACTACCCCTTTGCAATTTATACTTTGTATGTAGTATTTTCGATTGTTTTTTTTTTAGGTGCCCCTTTATTTGCTTGCTGCAGTGGCTCTCATGGAAACTACTTTTGTTCTTTGTTAACTTTTGAGTTTCATTCAAGGTGCCCCTTTATTTGCTTGCTGCAGTGGCTCTCATGGAAACTACTTTTGTTCTTTGTTAACTTTTGATGTTAATACTTTATTAATAGTTTCATTCATTTGTGACTCGATTTTACAATTTTGCTGATAATACTTTTAGGCACCAGATGTTTTGTTTTTGTCATTTACTAATTTTGGGAAACGAAGGTTTTTTTTTTACATTTTCTTTTTCGATCCTTCGTTTCGTCGTT
>NW_007438014.1:0-429 GCF_000475195.1 Diaphorina citri
AAAAAAAAAAAAAACAGGTTAGAATAGGCACCTCTACCAAGGATTTTTTGAAAGAGGTTTGATGGAGGGAACTAACTGTAACTGCTAAGGTCTTATCGTCCTGAAAATGAAGAGGAAGACAGGATAGGAGAAAGCCAGTCATTCCGAGAACGAACATTATCATCCGTTTAGGATTAATCGAACCCGCGACCTAGCGTTTATAGGGCAGAGGTGCTACCCTCCAAAGCCAAGTACCTATGTACCTGAATTTGGAAAGAAGTTATTGTGTCTTTTATCGTACATCGAGAGTGGGACATACAACGGAAGGGGCTTTCATGCTACGACGCAGACCCCTAAAGTCCATTGTAGCAAATGTTTCAGTGCTATTCGCTACGATAGAATAAGGTAATGAATCACTCATAAAAAAAAGTAAAATAATAATAATAATAA
>NW_007438016.1:0-429 GCF_000475195.1 Diaphorina citri
TCCCCCTATCAAACTTATTAAAAAAAAAAAAAAAAAAAATGTACAATAAAATTATTTTCTGTCGGGAAATAAAATATTTCATTAGATTCGTATTTCTGACGATGTCAACATCGTTGGATCGAATCTCAAGTGTTTCAAAGGGTTAATCTACTTCGCTAACGGAGCAAACGACATATTTTAACTTTTAACAGATAGCTAGTTAAAGCTCACAACGGGGAAAAACTCTGCTTCACCAGCTTAGTTCTGAACTCGTCTGCCTTACAAGGTCGCGGTTCGCTGGGTCGCGGATTCGATTTCCGATCGGAGTAGACTTTATCCTACACGGCTGGCTTTCTTCCATCTTCGTTTTCAGAACGGCTGGCTTTCTCCTATCCTGTCTTCCTTCTCTCTTCGATTTTGGGACGATAAGACCCTAGCAGTTACAGTTCC
>NW_007438017.1:0-429 GCF_000475195.1 Diaphorina citri
TTATTGTTACTGTCATTTTGCTGTATCTCTTCCTCTACTTGTAGCTCTTGCAGTCTTGAATTCACATTCTGTGATTCATCATCTATCAAAGGGATATCAGCTAGGAGATTTGTTACAGGTGTCGGAGTAGCTTGTTGCAGTAACTGAGCCTGTAACAGTGCTGGTAAGAGTAGAGTATTGAGTTGATTTGCAGCTGGAATACCTTGGTTAGCAACCGGTGTTGGTGTGATCACCACTGTCTCAGTCATGAATTCCGTAGCCGTTATCACTTGAGTTGAACTTTCGACGATAGTTGTGGTGATTTCTTTTCCACTGAATTTCAAAGGCAATACTGCAGATGAAATAGACGTAACTGTCGTGACGTAGGTTGTACTCTTGGTTTTGTATTCGGTGATTGGAGTCATTGGAGCTTGGTTGATGACTCCTAGT
>NW_007438018.1:0-429 GCF_000475195.1 Diaphorina citri
CTCCAGGTCAACGACCTTCGACTTCACTTGAAATTTCTGAACTTAAATAATATGTTGTAACCTTGTGGAATTTTAATCAGGAATTTTAATTAAATAGGTAATACTTAGTCCGATAGATAATTGGGCTATTGTTAATTAAAATGATAATGAACCGAGAAAAATTAAAATAATAATTATAGCGGTAACAACTTGGATAGGTAGGTAATTAAGGAGTCCGTTTTGATAAGGAAGTTAAAAGTTCTCACAATACAATATAATACATACAATAGATATCGGTAACTTAACGATATACATAGGTATACATTCACCTATATTTGAACTTGGGAGTTAACTTTGAGGTAAGTAAGTACCTACAGTAGAACCTCGATTATTTCAACTCATTGGGACCGGGGGTAGTTGAAATGATCACTTTCTATGATCTTTTCCTCT
>NW_007438019.1:0-429 GCF_000475195.1 Diaphorina citri
TGATTTACGGGTGAGCGTCTTGTCTTGTCTTGACTTGACCACTATACACCACCGAGGCAGTTCAGTAGGTAGGTACCTATGTAAAAAATAACCTAAATGTTATGTATGGAAATATGTATCGAAGCTATGTAAGTTTTCCACATAGGTATTAATGTAAATTTTCCATTTTCAACTACGCATACTTATGTAGGTACCTAAGTAGGTACATACCTATCTGGGTTAAGAATGTTTAGGTTGTTAAGGGCTGTGTTATTCCATCTGCAGGCATTCCAAGCCTTTAAAATTCCTCTGCAGTGGAAAAAAATCCTGTAGCCTGGTAGGTATTGCGTACAGTGTATGTACCTACCCTACTTACACTACACTATCTACCTACCTTCCCTCTTACCTACCTATCTTGTATAATGTATACCTACGTGTAACTCCCTTTCT
>NW_007438020.1:0-429 GCF_000475195.1 Diaphorina citri
TAATAATAATAATAATAATAAAGGTAGAAATACTACCATCACGTCACGTCACGTGAGCTCATGGGGCGTCAGAAAGATTTAGTTCAAAGTTTTCCCATAATATTGTTGGTAATTTCGTTCAGGACAGCCACACTACTATCACGTCATGTGAGCTCATGTAGTGTGTAGATAGTAGTGTGGTTGTCCTGAAGAAGATTACCTACGATATGATCGGAAAACTTTTAACTACATCTTTCTGACCCCCCCATGAGCTCGGATAACCTTCTAGGAGGAGCGTTTTTCCTCTTTTACTCGTATACTCTCACGAGAACTATGTTATTATCTGTACCTAAAAGAACGGAATGTTTTTCTGTTCTTTTAGGTAGTTATCTCTTATGATAAGCATATCTGTTATGATAATGTCTGCCCCGGGCAGGCATCAAACCCGAC
>NW_007438021.1:0-429 GCF_000475195.1 Diaphorina citri
GGGGCCGGAGTGGGTTAAAAGTTTAACACGGAACTCCTCCTAGGCTGCACCTAACAGCTCATTACGATTATGACATAAAAGTAAAGTAAATAACAAAGTACTCCACAAGTACCCAATAGTACATACATATACCAATAGTACCCATAGGCATAACACGAGACTCAAGTAGGTACCATCATAATCAAATGTGGAGGAATGAAATCCCGTGAAGACATAAGCTGTGAAGAGATCATACGAAAAAGAATGACGGATCAATACACTTATTCCGGGTTTATATCTTATGTCTATTGTCTATAGGTAATCTGATGTTAGGGTTAAGTGTTACTTCTGAGAATGCTTCACTGCAGTGCATAGACCCCTTTTGAGAAATGACATAATTCGCCCGTCACTTAGCAGTTTTACAGTAGGTAATGTTAAAGCTCTACCAAA
>NW_007438022.1:0-429 GCF_000475195.1 Diaphorina citri
AGGTCAAAACTCCGAAAAAATAACTGTAAAAGGTCGAAAATTCAATTTTTATAATGAAAGAAAAAAAAAAAAAAAAAAATCAGACTTAACGCAGTTGCTATTTTTGTCCGCTAGGTAGCGCCACTATGAAAGTGCGCTAGCGGAGGAGCAGAAAGAACTGCGCAGAAACGTATGCGCACAAACACATTAAGATCGGAAGAGCGGCTCAGCAGGAATGAAAGAACTGCGCAGAAACGTATGGGCACAAACACATTAATGCGTTGCCTGCAAGGGAGCTTTGCTCGGGACATTTGATGTGACATCATCGCCTACGGGAGCGTATGCCGTGACATCAAAGTTCACGATTTACCGGTATTTTTACTTTCCTTATCCTATAGGAAGGAAAGTAATGTAATCGGGTCAAATTTTCGATGGTCAGTTTTTAGTGCC
>NW_007438023.1:0-429 GCF_000475195.1 Diaphorina citri
ATTGCCATCTCAAATAACAATCCTAACTAGAGCTATCCTATTTTTAAAGCCCGGATTCGAAAAAGATCCGGATTTGATTGGACATAAGGATATCCGAAAATCCGAATTGGCCCCAAGAAAACATATTTAATCCGAAGATGGACTCATAAACAAAACAAATGGACCAGACGGAATTCTGATACAAAAACAAGATAAACTATAGGAGTGTGTCGATGTAAGTTTCGTTATTTCAGAAAAACCTGATCATTTATGTTTTGCATCCAATTTATTTCAAGGACACTGAGTGATAAAGATAGCAGACTTGTGAATGTCACAGTATTAACATGTGAATCAGTATCAATATGTAATCCGAACCAAATTTCAAATGGCAAACTGTGCTCTTTGGAGATACGACTACATGTCTCCTTAGCAAAGATGTTGACTGAGGAT
>NW_007438024.1:0-429 GCF_000475195.1 Diaphorina citri
GCCGCCATTTAACGCCAAATCTTTGAAAAAGCTCAAAAAGAGTTCGCAATGCTCAGGCCTTTAGATTTCAGCCAAACTCGCTCGGACTTGGCACAGAGATTCGATAAATTATGTTGATCAAACATATCCTTGGGCCCTGCTTCCAGAAGGTACAGTTCGGCCGTTATTCCGGACCAAAGTTCCACTATTTAGGGCTATACAGGGAAAAAGCTCAAAACTTAATTTCTCCAATATTCTAGGCTAGATAGTCACCTTTCTGGAGTCACTCCATACTTTATGTACCTTAACATCACAGTTAATGTGAAAGAACCAACGGGCCAAAGCCTCTGGCCTCTTTGTGTTGAGCTAAGTAAACACCCTGTATGCAAATCCTCTTCCAGGCAAAATATTTCTCTATACCTTTTTCAGCCTTTCCCCTTCTCCTTCCTC
>NW_007438025.1:0-429 GCF_000475195.1 Diaphorina citri
CTCTCTCTCTCTCTCTTGTTCTCCTTCTCTCTCTCTCTCAAGCTGTGTCCAGATTGTCCTCACACCGTACACTGCCTCGACAACATAGATTCACCTCGTCGATTGACGTCGATATGGACACAGCTTCTCACTCCCATTTATGTAAAGAATGGAGCAGTTGCAAATGCATTCCTATGTATGGGTAAAAATTATAAATTAATATGTGCAAATGGGTAAAAATTATGATTAAATGGTCAATTCCTATGTAAAAAGTTGGGAAAAATACAAATCCGAGGTGAAAACTCCGAAAAAATAACTGTAAAAGGTCGAAAATTCATTTTTACTTTCTATTACCTTTACGTATAGGGAACCTCTATACAAGGTAATGAGAAAGTATTGCAATCGGTCCAAATTTTCAAAATCGGGAAATGGGTGGAAATATCCGTTTTG
>NW_007438026.1:0-429 GCF_000475195.1 Diaphorina citri
GAAGTCGGTCCATTTATTACTTTCGCAGGAGTAGGTTGGAGGAGTTATTGATGATAAATGGAATATTAATTAATTTAGAACGTGGGGCTTTACTCTTCAACTAGAAGGCGACCCTTGACATTTTATTTCGATTTTCTGCGAAGTCAGGAATTTAGGAATGTCATTTGCGCAGAGACTGTAACCATTGTTTGGTGGCGGACAACCCCATGCTACTTTGGTTACAGTAACCATTTTGGTCCCAGTACGTACCCAACCCAATACCTACCCACTTTGGTTCTCAATTGCTATTTAAATTGCTAGTAGAAGAAACTAAGAGTCCGGGGGTAAATACCTACGGATTTCCTTTTTTAGATGTTGAAATAAATCAAACTGAATTACAGGAATGATCTCAGTCACCTCCAAAACCTCAGCCACCTCTAAAATACTCCT
>NW_007438027.1:0-429 GCF_000475195.1 Diaphorina citri
TGTAAACACACTTACCGTGAATGACGGCAAACTTGTCTCCCACAGGCTCCCAGGCAAAGGCATGCGTAGGTTCCTTGAGTTCCACACTGTCAGACTAAAATCAACCCAATCTATACAATCTAATTTGGTACACTCGGGTGCAAAATATAGTTACCATGAATTTGGACTGACAGTGATAAATACCTACACTGCCCGGGGACATCGCACCCAACTGGACCCCACATCACTATGGACCAAACGTGAGGCAGCAGCCACCTTCCTGGAAGATGAGTGACTGAACGTTGTCATTGACGTTAACAACAACAACAACAACAACAACATTTACCGTGAATGACGGCGAACTTGTCTCCTACAGGCTCCCAGGCAAAGGCATGCGTAGGTTCCTTGATTTCCACACTGTCCACAGGGATGTTCTTTTCTCTCATGTGG
>NW_007438028.1:0-429 GCF_000475195.1 Diaphorina citri
GGTCGTTAGAGTTTGGTGGTTTGTTTAGGTGTTCAAACTCCCTTGAACTTCATCCTTTCATCATCGTTATCGCAGACTATTAAAAATAGAATGAAAAGCTCAAAGAGGTAATACCCAGTTTGAAAACTTTGTCCGTAATTCTGGATGTCTATTTTTATCGTCGTGAATTTATTTTTGTTTATAAAAGCAGAGTATAAAAAAACACAGCCTTTTCACAACGTTTGTGGATAACACAGCATTACCAAGTACCTCCTTTGCAATCAATTTCCACATTTCAATAATCTTTTTACACTGGTAATGTTGCTACTCGATTAAAGTAGCTACTCAATTGTCCTCACGAGGCTGAGTGCACTCCAAGCACAGAGCCGAAAAACTTCGACCCCGCCGGGAATCGAATCCGGGACCTCGGTATTGCCTACGGTATTTTCT
>NW_007438029.1:0-429 GCF_000475195.1 Diaphorina citri
ATTCGAACCCAGCGAGACCTACAAAACAGTTTTAAAATAAATGCAATAATTAAAAATACGTACCTAGGAAGGCAGTATTTGAGAACTACATAACAAGACAACAATTTGGACTCCGGGAATGTCAAAAATTTTACCAACAATTTGGAATAATTGCAAAATAAAAAAGAAAATAAATTTAATAAAAAATAATTTAAAAAACATATCTACTTCTATTATCACGGAATAATACCTAAAATGCCGACTATAACATACATAAATAAAATATATCTGCGTTATTCATATAACACATAGGAGACCAGAATTTAATTAATACTTTAGATTTTAGACATTCAGAGCATTCGGTAAAACACGTTAATTCACTTACCTCAGTGCTGTTAAAATAACTTGAGATCTCATCACCTACAATATCTACGTATACATAAATATCTA
>NW_007438030.1:0-429 GCF_000475195.1 Diaphorina citri
CTTTTACAAATATGTTAGAATTGATAGACGTACGTATGACGTACCTAGGTATTTTAACCAAGAAGTACTTAGGTAGGTACTTACTTAGCCGTATTTTAACCATTTCAGAGAACATCAGGAACTCTCTCATCTCTTTTCCTTCTATCATACTACATATGTATATACCTACGTTTAGCGACTATTCCTATACTAGGTAGCTAGGTACATTATCAGCGGAACTTTTTCCCAATAGCCCGCGCTGACATAAGACCGCGAGTGTTCGACGTGCTACGGTAAGACAGAAAATCCAAGTGTCCCAACCTTAGGTATGTACCTAAGTAACTAAATTTTAAGATAAAGGTGTATACCTCTTTATGGCTTTATGTAACACCATTTTAACTGTAGCAATATTTTTTTGTCCGCAGGTACAACGGATCCATTTCTCGAGAG
>NW_007438031.1:0-429 GCF_000475195.1 Diaphorina citri
TAGAATAACTAAAAGATATGAAGTAAGGTACTCATTTTATCTCAAGAAAAGAACATTAAACAGTGTTAACTATCCAGGACAACTGCCTACATAGTGAAATGTACTGTTACACAATGTTGTTACACACTGAGACTGAGAA
The DNA here is from genome assembly GCF_000475195.1 of Diaphorina citri. Taxonomy (NCBI): domain Eukaryota; kingdom Metazoa; phylum Arthropoda; class Insecta; order Hemiptera; family Psyllidae; genus Diaphorina; species Diaphorina citri. The sequence goes on from NW_007438031.1 coordinate 140, forward strand.
TTAGCTTTTCCTATTAATGGTATCTAAGTAGGCCTACATTGTTGGCTTTGATGTTTATTGTCTTCAGATAAAGTGGTGGCCACTTGGCTAACAATAACAAGTAGGTTATCGATATGGAAAATTATTACAATGTCATTACGTTTGGCCGTACGTGCGATAGTAACGCGTAATCGGTTTCAAAGCTCGTAATTATGTGATTATTACCAACATACTTATCTTCATCGGTAAGTACAATCATAAAGTTGACATTGGCAAAGAACATAATTGCGCAGGAGGAAATTTCCGAAGAC
>NW_007438032.1:0-429 GCF_000475195.1 Diaphorina citri
AAGGGGTTATCTGGTAGGAAATGTTATCTGATAAGAAAGGGGTTATCTGGTAGGAAATGTTATCTGATAAGAAAGGGGTAGACCTACATGTACTCCGTTAGGTAAGTAGGAACGTTCCTACAAGTACCTTATTTATTCTGTTGCCTAAGATTAGGAAGTTTCATTATGCCAACAGTTTTAGGTAGGTATGTACATAAATGGAATTGCTATTTGATTAGTAGGTAAGTGCATGATGTGCTGGGTATACTGTATCTGTTATCTGATAAGAAAGGGGTTGTCTGATAACAGAGGGGTTATGATCTGATGTTATCTGATAAGAGAGGGGGTAGACTCCGTTAGGTAAGTAGGAAAGTACCTATAGGTATAGTACCTTATTTATTCTGTTGCCTAAGATTAGGAAGTCTCATTATGCCAACAGTTTTAGGTAGG
>NW_007438033.1:0-429 GCF_000475195.1 Diaphorina citri
TATTTAACCCTTGAGGGTTCTATACAGATTAACCCATTAGGTATGGCGTTAACAATTTTAAAGAACGGGGACTATTTGGGACTACCAGAACACACAATGGGTTAATGTGGGAAACATCGTTTCACTGGGAAAAATATAGTTTAAAGAACGGGGACACAATCTGAGTTTAAACCTGATTTAACTCTCGGATGAAGCAATCTGAGGACATGATCAACATAGAGATGATATCAAAGACTGGGCTGAACTAGCATGGGGGCCAAGTGTTGTTGAACCAGTTTTGCGAGATGCTAACATCAATGAACCAGCATTGATTAGCGACTTGATGCTCAATGGAGTTTGGGAACCTGCGAAGCAAGCGTTCTTCGATGTCCGCATAGTTAATGCCGACGCTGCCTCGTATGGCTCCCGAAGTTGGTCGAGTATTGAGCA
>NW_007438034.1:0-429 GCF_000475195.1 Diaphorina citri
TAAAGAAGAAAGAGAGATAAAAGAAGGATAGGTAAGGAATATGAAAGAGAAAGACAAGGGTATAAAAGGGATAAAAAAAGGGAGAGAATAAGGTAAGAAGGGTAAAAGAAGAGTGGATAAGGGAGTAACAAGGATAGGTAAGGGGATAAAAAAGGGATGGAAAAGAGTAGGAAAGGAATCTAAAAGGGAGAGACAAGGGTAAACAAGCTGGGCCCGTCCCTCCGGGAATTTTTTAGCCCGTAGTTTATTCGATCGTGATGAAAGAAAATCAGTACTTATGTACCTACCTAATTTGTTTAATATTCAGTTTATTATTATTCTTGATTTGATTTTTTGATTTTACTTTCATGTATTTAAAATCAAGACTAGAGCCCGTTCTCCCTTTATTCCCAATATAAGGTTCAAGTCACCCATCCATTTATTGGCCTT
>NW_007438035.1:0-429 GCF_000475195.1 Diaphorina citri
ATTATCCGTTCAGAATAAAATCTGCCACGGGCGGGAATGGAACCCACGGCCCAGGACTTACAAGGCAGACGCTCTACCAACTAAGCTTTTAAGGCTGGCTAACGGTGGATTTTGACGGGACCCAAATGGACTTGTGCAGTAGCCTTTAAGGTTCAGGGAAAAGAAATATTCAGGATAATAATTCTAAACGAGATAATAGGCTTCAAAAAAGATAACACAATACCTACCTGATTATATAAGAAAAGAGTAAGGATACACCTAAAATGTTAACAAGCATAAAGCGGATTAAAGTTCGCACAAAAAATGGAATAGGGTAGTGTACCATTTATTCGCCCACCTAAAAAACGTACCATCCAATTTCATCAAAAGAAAGGGCTTGAAGACTGCTATCGAACCAGTGCTATTCAAAAATTGTAGTCATAAAAACAA
>NW_007438036.1:0-429 GCF_000475195.1 Diaphorina citri
CACCTGGGAAAGTCTGGACGCCCGGCCTTTGCCCGCTTGGTACGATGAGGCTAAAGTGGGCATTTTCATACATTGGGGCGTGTTCTCTGTGCCTTCGTTCCGGAGTGAATGGTTTTGGAAAAACTGGGGTGAGTCCGATTCTTTTTGAAATTTTCCTTTTCAGGAAACTTCTGTGTTCTTTGGGTCAAGGCAAAGTAAGACCTCAGTGTCTTTTGGTAGTAATATAAAGCATAGCAAAGAATTGATTGTGAACCATAGTCAAGGAGAAAGAAGTGAATAATATTATTTGTCAAATTAGGAAATTAACTTATTAGCTACGTCAGAAATCATGACAAAAAGCATCCCAAATTCTCCTAGACCCTAGTTACTGACATATCGAATCATTGCCTCAACAAAATCTCCTCGAAGGCTAACACATCCATTGTCCAT
>NW_007438037.1:0-429 GCF_000475195.1 Diaphorina citri
TTTTACGTCAAAATGCGCAGAAACGCTTGCGCACAAACAAACGAAGCGGGGGTCATGAATTATGACGTCATCGCCTACCTACGGGAGCGTATGTCGTGACGTCAAACTTCACGATTTACCGGTATTTTTTAAATCGATTTATCTCGGTGTCTAGAAGTCGTAGAAGAAAAAGAAAAATTCCGTTGGTCCTCATTTTTCCTGCTCTATGACTTTGAAACATCACCCAAGTAAGCGCAACTGATCTATTCAGAACAAAAATTTTAATCAGTTCCAACAAAAATAATTCAACAAAATAGGTAAGAATAAATAAAATGTAACAAAACTCTAATCCTAATTTCTACGGCAGACACTAATATACGGAAACAAGGTGTCTGTAGATTCAAGGTCATGGGAACTACGGTAGCCATTGTAATTCATTACCATTATGTG
>NW_007438038.1:0-429 GCF_000475195.1 Diaphorina citri
TAAAAATAATAAAGATAATTATTAAAAAAAAAAACTCTTTTTTGGATTAAAAAAAGTCTTTTTCGAATGATTAAAAATTCTCCCATTAGTGAAATCTCACATTGGGTCATTGGTGAAATCCACCATCAAGTTGTATTAGGAACACAGGGAGGTACAGGAAATGCTAATTCGGATATTAGAAGACAAAGGGAGGGTATTAGGGACACAGGGAGGTACAAGAAAAGCTAACACGAGTATTAGGAACACAGGGAGGTATAAGAAGAAAAGCTAACTTAAGTATGTATTAGGGTATTAGGAAACAAAGGGAGGTATTATGGGACTGTGGGGGGGGGCGGCATTTATACTAACAAAACTCACCGAATGGTGTCGCTTATGACATTTATGGTGACGCTTCGACTGTCGCGTCAATGAGGAGTGACGGACCTAATG
>NW_007438039.1:0-429 GCF_000475195.1 Diaphorina citri
CAGTACTGGACTTCTTCAGCAAAGGAGAGAATAGAACTTGGTGTAAGAAAAATATTAGGTTCTTTTTTCAAGGGGTTTGATAGAGGGAACTGTAACTACTGAGGAACTAAGGTCTTATCGTTCTAAAAGTGAAGGGAGAAAAGACAGGACAGGAGAAAGCCAGCCGTTCTCAGAACGAACTTAATTTGTTTAGGATAAAATTCCCCCCGGGCGGGAATCGAACCCACGACCTAGCACTTATAAGGCAGACGCGCTTCCGAGTTAACTAGGCTGGCGAAAGAAGTGTTTTTTTTGTTTTTTTTAGCTATGTAATTAAAGAATGATGTCATGAAGTAGGTTTATTTATATTTAGTACATACATATCGTCGCTGTCAATACGAACTATCGTAAGTGCAAAATCTCTATTTTTCAGGAGAGCCAAATAAAGAT
>NW_007438040.1:0-429 GCF_000475195.1 Diaphorina citri
TCTGCCCCTTCGGTGAGTAACCACCCTCAGTAGCTTGGTTGTTAGTGGACTTCGGATTTGGTGGTTCAAGACCAAATAGCGTTTAAAAAATAAGGAAGACAAAAACCTATGGACCTACCAAACCTCGTACCCCGGCTGAATTCGACCATGGCCAAAATAATGACAATAAATAAAGTTCCGTAGAAATCAAACAAGTTGTCTGGCTGGGGGACGTTAAACAGGGAGTAGACCAGCTTGATCTCGCTGGGGGACTATAAACAGGGAGTATACCAGCCTGAATTTCCCTTCCTAAATAAATAGCAAGGGTTGAGAGGGAAGGGCATCGTAAAATTTGTAGCCAAAACCAAGTGCCAGCCCAAAGCGATCACCCTAGTTAGGGCTGATTGAGAGGCTGACGAAAAACGCCGACCCCGTCTGCACACGGGAAAA
>NW_007438041.1:0-429 GCF_000475195.1 Diaphorina citri
GCTTTTTCCTATCCTGTCTTCCTTCTGGCTTTTTCCTATCCTATCTTCCTTCTGGCTTTTTCCTATCCTATCTTCCTTCTGGCTTTTTCCTATCCTATCTTCCTTCTAGCTTTTTCCTATCCTGTCTTCCTTCTGGCTTTTTCCTATCCTATCTTCCTTCTGGCTTTTTCCTATCCTATCTTCCTTCTGGCTTTTTCCTATCCTATCTTCCTTCTGGCTTTTTCTTATCCTATCTTCCTTCTAGCTTTTTCCTATCCTGTCTTCCTTCTGGCTTTTTCCTATCCTATCTTCCTTCTGGCTTTTTCCTATCCTATCTTCCTTCTGGCTTTTTCCTATCCTGTCTTTCTTCTGGCTTTTTCCTATCCTGTCTTCCTTCTGGCTTTTTCCTATCCTATCTTCCTTCTGGCTTTTTCCTATCCTATCTTCCTT
>NW_007438042.1:0-429 GCF_000475195.1 Diaphorina citri
CTCTCTCTCTCTCTCTCTCTCTCTCTCTCTCTCTCTCTCTCTCTCTCTCTCTCTCTCTCTTTCTCTCTCTCTCTCTCCATATTTTCCTCCTTCCCTGTTCTCTTGTCTGGCTGTCTCTGTCTTTCTTTTTCTCTCTTTCCTTTTCTACCTCCTGTCCCCCTTCTTTCTCTCTCTCTCTCTCTCTCTTTCCTTTTCTACCTCCTCTTCCCCCTTCTTTCTCTCTCTCTTTCCTTTTCTACCTCCTCTCCCCCCTTCTTTCTCTCTCTCTCTCTTTCCTTTTCTACCTCCTCTTCGCCCTTCTTTCTTCTTTCTCTCTCACTCTCTCTTTCCTTTTCTATCTTCCCTTTCTTTCACTCCCCCCAACTTGTTTCGTAATACCACGTCTCTCTCTTTTTCCCCTCCTTTTCTCTTTTCTTTCACCCCCCCCCC
>NW_007438043.1:0-429 GCF_000475195.1 Diaphorina citri
TCTGTTCTCCTTCTTCTGCATTTTCTCCTACTATTTCTATTTTCTCCTTCTTCTCCTCTTCTTCTTCTTCTCCTCTTCTAGCTTATCCTCCTCCTTCTATGTCTCCTTTTTCCCTTACTTCTCTTCCCCCCTTTCTTTTTTTTTTCTCCTCCTCCTCCTTCTTCTTCTTCTTCTCTTTCTTGATCTTCTTCCTGCTAAGTACGTAGGTATGGATAAGCATTGAGAGAAGCACAAAAAAAAATGCGAAGGCACTGTACAGAGAGGAAAAAGATGAAGGAGGAGAAGAAGAAGAAGAGAAGGAAGAAGAAGAAGGAGGAGGAGGAGGAGAAGAAGAAGACAAAGAAGGAGGAGAAGAAGGAGGAGAAGAAGAAGAAGCAGAAGAAGAGAGAAGGAAAAAGAAGAAGACAGAAAGAAAAGAAGAAGATGAAG
>NW_007438044.1:0-429 GCF_000475195.1 Diaphorina citri
AGCAGCGCTGAAAGCATTCGGCGTCACTTGAGAATAAAAAAATGAAATTTAAATTCAAAAGGGTTTGGCGGAATATATATCTGCGCTGCCTACTTATTGGCATCGATCTGGCAACAGGGTAAATATGGAAATGCCTCTGCCACTTGACTTTCGTTGAAGAATTGAAGTCAAAGATGCCAATGGATGTGAAGAAGTATCATGGAAGTTGTAACCAACGACATAGTACTAACAACCAAACAGTAGCTCAGAAAACGGAAAAACTTCTCCTACGAGAAATTGCGTGACCTTTGCCCTTATCCCGTTCCGGGACCTGTTTTGGCTCTATTAGCAAAATTCTCAATCAAGTAAGTCAGTAAGTCACACAATATTCCATCCTCAGAAAAAAGTCTGTATTGGAAGATTGGACCTGCCTTGTGGTTTCAGAAGTGT
>NW_007438045.1:0-429 GCF_000475195.1 Diaphorina citri
GACTTTTGAGACAAGAAAAACTGTTTTTACATGTATTTTTCCTATGGCGCACATTAAAAGTGGACACACTGTATAATTACAGTAATCAGCAATAGATCATTATAATTTTATCCCTGCTTAGTTTGCAACAGCTTCTAGTGTCGAAGAAGTAAAAAGGCTTCCACCAGGGCACTTTTCTTCGGTGCTTTTACAAAATATATTGTAACTCTTCGCTTTGCCCTCCGCATTTTTATAAATTAACCCATTTGCAGAGCTTGCGTCTCTCAGTTTCGATAACCAGAACATACATAAATACCTCAGTGGTAAGGTCAGAAGCCAAGTCAACATTTCTCTATAATCTTAATTATTCACATCCGACACTTATGGATTTCAATGGCCTGGAAGGCATTGCTTATCAGTTAAGAGGTAGATAATTTCACTTCAATGACT
>NW_007438046.1:0-428 GCF_000475195.1 Diaphorina citri
ACTTCAAGATCCCCGAGAAGATCACATAAAATACAGGAAAGGGGCCGCGTAGAAAACAGTTTGGGAACCGCTGTTCTATATTATTTCTCAAACGAATCCGCACTACCTACCCACTTTTTACTCCATTTACAGAAAAAAGTCCGTACCTACCGTTAGCCGTTAAAAGAGAGAATTGGAGAGTATTACATTACAGTACAGAGTCGTTCTTGGAACAGTCCACTGTTTCTAAAAGCAATTTTGCACTTCTAAATTGTCTCCGCTACTTATGTATATCGCATAGAAAAAACTCAATGAATCAATATTACCTACTTATTGTAATACAGTTACCTTTATATTTTTGTTATTACATTACATTTTAGTGTTACCTACTTAATTTTCAATATTGTTAATGTTCTCTTCTAGTAAAGATGTTTACAAATGTTGCACCT
>NW_007438047.1:0-428 GCF_000475195.1 Diaphorina citri
TAGCGAGGGATTTGCTGTCTCCTCTCTTTTTAAATGACCTGCTTTCCTTTTACCTTCTCATTTCAATTGCAAAGGCAAGCACACCGGCCCGACCAATTATTCAAGATTAAAACAAAAGGAAAAAAAAAAAGACAAATTGATTAATGTAAGACGTTCGCTATCTAAAATCTCCCTCTCACTCTCCTCCTTCTCTCTGTTGTGCTCTCTCTCTCTCTCCCTCTCTCTCGCTCTGATAACTTATTCCTTCCCATCAGAGATGAGAGAGAGACAAATGAGGTCGAAGAAAGAAGAACTTGAACGGCAGGAGAAATAGAGGGATTGAGGGAGAAAATGAGAAAGGGAAAAGTGGTAGAGAGAAATAGGGAGGGAAAGAAAGAGGAAGAGAGACAAGTGGAATAGAATTTGTTTCAATTTGTACAGGGGGTTCT
>NW_007438048.1:0-428 GCF_000475195.1 Diaphorina citri
GGACCATCTTGGGAACATGACGTCACAAACTGGTATCCTCTGCTTTCTATAGATAGGTAATGGTTACTTTGGGGAACTACCGGACTCGAGTTCTCATGGACCATCTTGGGAACATGACGTCACAAACTGGTATCCTCTGTTTTCTATAGATAGGTAATGGTTACTTTGGGGAACTGCCGGACTCGAGTTCTCATGGACCATCTTGGGAACATGACGTCACAAACTGGTATCCTCTGCTTTCTATAGATAGGTAATGGTTACTTTGGGGAACTGCCGGACTCGAGTTCTCATGGACCATCTTGGGAACATGACGTCACAAATAGGTATTCCTGCAGGACTATTTCAATGAGAATTATACAGGGTGGTTCGTGATTTGCGAACCACGCTTATATCTCAGAAACGGCTGGGAATTAAGGAATGAAATAAAC
>NW_007438049.1:0-428 GCF_000475195.1 Diaphorina citri
AAAATGTCCAACTTTTTTCTCCATCATCATCACCATTCAGTACTAGAGCATCAGTGTTAATGTGCTAGGAAAAAAAGATAGGTGCTTTTATTGTGTCAAAAACATTAAAAATTGTTATTTTTAAATATGTTTGAAAATGAGTTCTACGAGTATGTTAAAGGATTAGGTCATAGCATTCATTGACATGCTGAAGAATCGACCTTCTCTTTGGTCTCCGGACCATGAGAACTACAGAGACAGGAATAAACGACACGATCTTTTGACAGAAATTGCAGTGTCCTTTGCAATGTCAAATGCAGAAGTGGAGAACAAAATAAAGTCACTGCAATCACAATTGACCACTTCAAAACTGTTGTTGTTGTTGTTGTTGTAGTAGCCAAAGTCCCATCAGGTTCTTCCATCCCCATCTGTTACTGGTAGGCCCAGGT
>NW_007438050.1:0-428 GCF_000475195.1 Diaphorina citri
ATGTGCAATGGTAGAGAATCTCTAAAAGGGGAAGCTATATTGCACAGTGCTTCCTCCGACAGTGAAACAAAGTCAGGTTTCAGGTAAGGCGATATCCACCTTACCTGTTCTGGAATCCAACCTCTGAACTTAGAGCTAGCTCTGCATTTTAGAAGAGAGAGTTTATCAAAAATAGACCTTTACCTGAATTGCAACAATGTAAGGGTTTCCTGCAATCTGATTGGTTCCTTCATTTTGGGTTGATGACTCATTGCTGCCACTGAATTTCCTTTGCTAAAGAAATAACAAAGGTTGAGTGCGAAGGGCATCCACTCGTAAAATTTTGTAGCCAAAACCAAAATGTCAGCCTAAAAGCGATCACCCTAGTTAGGGCTGATTGAGGGCTGACGAAAAACGCCGACCCCGTCTGTACACGGGAAAAGGCGAAG
>NW_007438051.1:0-428 GCF_000475195.1 Diaphorina citri
TTTCTGATCGGGTTGCATTGCATCATTGTACGAAACTACTGGACAAGTAGGTAGACCATATTGGTATTGGTGTGAGTGACTTCAGACACGTTCGAACAAGTCTTCTAAATTTAATACAGTCTAGTAGAGTTCTTTGTTAAAGACATTAGTGAGTACTCATGTACATAAGAAGGTAGGTACGATTACAATTGTATGTTCGTATGTACAATTGTACATCGGTGGAAGTTGGTTGTACAATTTATTGTATACTACGGAATTACGGAGTAATAATAAGGTATCTAATAACTAATAACACTATTAGCCCTGAATGGGGTTATCTTACAACGTCGGATGCGTTATGTGATAAGGGCGGAAGCCAAATCCGTCAGTCAGTGCGTTTTTTGCCATCAAAGATAGGTAGGTACTCCGTGTAAAGAGCTAATAGAAAA
>NW_007438052.1:0-428 GCF_000475195.1 Diaphorina citri
TTCTATACCTGAAGGATTATAGCTGGATTAGACTACCTAATCTGAATTACCTATAGCTATCTATTTACATACGTATTCTATATACTCTAGCGGTAAAAAACTAAGACAATGTCTATCAACATAGCTTCCAGACATGGGTGTTAAGAATAGAAATTGTAGAAATGGTGTTGACTGTTTTGACTATTACAATAGACGTCAGATATCTGAAAGTTTCAGTGCCAGTAAGAGTGTTGGATCCTTAGTGGATAGAGTGAAAATAATAGATAGGTAAATTAATTAATCAATAAAATACTGTAACCTGTGTATAATTTATAATTACCTAAGTATATCTTTCGAATGGTGGTGTCACGAAGTGCTGAACAGAGTGTGCTCAATTAAATTTAATTAAAGGTGAGATTTTAATTTAACAAATTCTAGATTTAACAAAC
>NW_007438053.1:0-428 GCF_000475195.1 Diaphorina citri
GTGGACTTCGGATCTGGAGGTTGGTGGTTCGAGTCCTAGTCAATTCATAAAATTTAGCGTAGTGCATTAAGCAGGGAAAGACATTTGTGACAAGCATTTATGCTCAACACAATTAAAATTCCTTTGTTGTTTGTTGTTGTTTAAACAAATCAAAAAGAAGAAAATGTATGGAAAAAAATAGGGGTTTTGTTGGATATTATTATTATTTGTTGGATATTATTAGATTTAGCTCTTGCGCATAATTTTTATATGGAAAACGTTGCTGTTTTTGGTTTGCAAATGTCGGGTTATTTGACTACTAGGTCATTTTACTTCTGGCTTCCCAATATTTACCTACAATATCATTGCTCGCTTCGAAGGACAAGAGTTAAGGTGAACTGAATATGGAAAACGTAAAATTCCCACGTTAAGGTTCATTAATAATATTT
>NW_007438054.1:0-428 GCF_000475195.1 Diaphorina citri
AGCTTTTTGAAAAATGGGAAGTCGTGGAAACTAAATTCACGTCATGGTAGACGTGGAAACCGAATTAGACTTGTGGAATCTTCCCTCCGTAGTTCATAGCGTAGTCCCAAGTCTCAGTCATCAGGCTTAGGAGGTTGGTAACTGCTACGAAACAATAATAATTGTTCAGTAGGTAGGTACAATAGCATGATAATTTTCATTAGGAATTTTCTGACCTACGTCAGATGTGTTCGGATAATCACTTTAAAGACCAGGAAAATAAGTAAACTCGGATTTCTCCTTAGCATAATCTTTACGTATTCAACAGAAAGTTACAGGACAGTGTTCTTAAAACAAACAATTATTATTCTAACCTTCATCTTCTCAACATAAGTTTTATTCTCAATTTGGACCAAATGACGCAAAAATTTGCAACGGTTTTACAGAGA
>NW_007438055.1:0-428 GCF_000475195.1 Diaphorina citri
AGCAACTTGGCCATGTCATGCGTCCCAATGTAAAAAATTCCGGACACAAAATAGTCCCCCGTTCGGATGTCCGGGTGGACCGGGTGGCGAGACATGTCAAACTAGTCAACACCATCAGCAAACTAGCCAACACCATCATCAAACTAGTCGATTATCCGTCCTGCAATTGAATGCAGGTGGCTTAACTATACTTACTATACCAAAGAGAGTTGAGTTGGAGCGAATACTATTCAGAGAAGATATAGACGCCTTTTGCATTCAAGAAGAAAAGAGAAGTTTTGTTAAATTCTCAGCTTAAGCAAGAGAGTCTGAGTGAGGTGTACAGTTCATAGAACTACTAGTCTATTTATTATTAATATTATTTATTTAGGAAATTAACGACGACATTTTGTCACTTCAGGTTACCAAAAATAGGAAATGGAAAATCA
>NW_007438056.1:0-428 GCF_000475195.1 Diaphorina citri
CTCAGTGGAGCCCAAAAAGTAACGAATGAATTTCCTTCGTGTCTCGAACATTTTTGCCAAATTTCATCAAAATCGAACTAACCCTTCAAGAGTTATTGCGGAACAAGAATGACAAAATGAGGAACTATGTAATGAGCTACCGAGCTCTGACGGCCGTCCATCTACATACCAACCACACCCGACGTTGCTCAACTTCAGTGATCTGTTGGAGTCTGGTACATTCAACGTCGTAAGACCACTGCCGCTGCTCTGGAAGAAGCTTTTGAAGGCAAATATCCACAGTAATATCGTAAACCAGTGGAAATCCAAAGGAATAAAAACAATAAACAGAATATACAGACGACTAGACGACAGTGGCGTAGCGTGGTCTGAAGTCAAGTGTAAGGCGTGTAGGGCACTAATTTCCATCACCATGCACATTACTACAT
>NW_007438057.1:0-428 GCF_000475195.1 Diaphorina citri
CTATGATACCTGATGAACACACACATCTGACCTAATGAGGTGTACCTGATAGTGAGTGGCTGGGCCTAGAACGGGGGTTCGTTTGGCGCCCGGAGAGAAGTTTTCCTAAACAGATAGGGTTCGTTATCGGAACGGCTAACAAATGAAAGTTTTTTCGGTAATTGTCTAGAATTATTGTTATTAAAGAAGCTCTAGTTCAGCGATTTCCAACTAGCGCCCCACATGTGGTCCGCCAGACCATTTTGGGCTTCATGGAGCTTCATTTTCGCTCTTTTACTATGGGGTGGACTCCCGACAATGAGGAGCAACCACCCCCGCTGTCAAGAACATCCTGGATACGGACCTCCTAACCTGTGTATGTATGTGGCCCGCGAAGTACCGACATGTGGCCCGCATACACAGGGAAGTTGGAAATCCCTGCTCTACCT
>NW_007438058.1:0-428 GCF_000475195.1 Diaphorina citri
TAATACAAGTTATTTATGTTATACAGAATGCAGACCGTGATATTTTGGCATAAACAGTGTCTTGGCAGATTTGGTACTACTACACAAATAATACAGTTGTTTAATTTTCAGCATTTCAGCTCTCATCAGTATGCTGAGAAGAATTTCCCTGTACGAAAAGCAGTGTCAGATCTGGGAATAACTTTTTTATGTGTATTGTGGATCTTACAAGAGTGCTCAACTTTGATCTCAAGTGTTCATCAATGACTTTGTTGAGCAAGGTATTTATACCTCCTGAAATTAGAAATGTTTTTACATAGACAAATGAATCAATTTTTCAGAAATTTTAGTAATTTCTGAACTGATGGTTTCTCAAAAGTTTAGCACTTTCACCCTTTTCTAACCTTGCCAATTTCAGCAATAACTCCCCCCTCCCCTAACAAGTCCGT
>NW_007438059.1:0-428 GCF_000475195.1 Diaphorina citri
TAATTAGAGATGGTGAATTTGACACATCCACTATACCTTTCAATAATGAATATCATTGTGAAATAATTTATCTTAATTTAAATTTTCAAAAGATGAGCTGAATGATCGGTGGCTATTGGCTAACTTATGGAGACTTATGATTTCAAAATAGCCCATTTTCTGAGTTTTCTCGCACCCAAGTTTTTCCGCAACCATATTGCAAGATAGCCCTTTTAAAACTAAAAGAATTAATTTATGCTTAAACTGCTCGAGAAACAAAAATGTCCCTTTACTTCAGCAGTAAGTTACCATTGTTATTGTGGTCAAATTCTCAACAAATTTTGGGGATTCCTTAAGTCGGCCGGGATATGACCCACGCCCTCCTGATTACCATGCGTTTTGACCACTACGCCACCAAGACGGATATTTTTTAATAAAAGTGTTGTCTC
>NW_007438060.1:0-428 GCF_000475195.1 Diaphorina citri
TATAAAAGACCAAACAAATGGGGATCTCAAGTTAAAAGTATTATAATAAAGGCTTTAACTGGGATGATTACGCCTTTTCAATAACAACTAAAATATTGTTTCATGTTGTTATTGAAGCTTTTCGAGCAGCCACATGTAGTCCATATCCCATTATATCCCAAACTCTGGGTTGTCCATGTCCGTCAGAGAAAATATCCACTGACACTCCTTACCACATATTGGACACTGCAACTGACAGATTAGACTGCCTCCCTCACCAACCCCTTCTCTCTCTCTCTCTCTCTCTCTCTCTCTCTCTCTCCCACTCACTCACTCACTCTGGCCCTGTTCTTGATAGCATGAAAATTGAAAATATAGAAATTTCATATTATTTTGCAAATTATATCTCAGTCTTGCTTGAAGCAATATTTTTTATCCTTTTACTATTG
>NW_007438061.1:0-428 GCF_000475195.1 Diaphorina citri
TATTAGATATTATAAATATTCGACCATCTTATGATATCTCCACTCTGAGTTATATTGAGTTTTTAAATTGTTTAACAATAAGTCATAGTCACATCACTATCAATAACTCCTATATATTGGTCATCATTATGCAAATAAAGCGATGCTATGGTCCATTTTATACCTCATAATTAGTCATCCTAAGTACTGGGTGGACCTGAAGAGTGTCATAGTCACATCACTATCAATAACTCATTATGCAAATAAAGCGATGCTATGGTCCATTTTATACCTCATAATTAGTCATAAGTACTGGGTGGACCTGAAGAGTGTCCTCTAGGGCCCCTAGAATCTCCTTAATTCGTTGATAAAATGTGTAGCAATGTAGCATGGGTACGAGTATGTTTATTTTTGATCCATACTTCATTACCTTGAAACTCGCTGTGTTA
>NW_007438062.1:0-428 GCF_000475195.1 Diaphorina citri
GCGTATAATATCTCTAGTAGCGCGGTCAAACTTTCTTGACTTGGCGGGGCGGAGCGCTACCGCGCTCCTTAATTCCAAGGAGCAGGTATGAGATCTTATAACTCAAATTTAAGTAGAACGCACCCGTACACTTACACGTATTGGTGTTATGTAAATCCATCATGTTTACATCTCTATAACATAATGTAAGTACATGACATAAAGACAAATTGAATTAAGGTCAATTTAAAATATGAAGTAGGTACTCATGTATAAACATAATACATAACATAATATGTGTGTCATTTTTAACAGGGCATCATATCAGGAATGTTTATGCACAGGGGTGGGAATTGAAAATATTGAAATCTAAGGGGAAAAGGTGAGTTGGTTCCCAAAAAAAAGGTCCATTTTTGTCACGTATGAATTGGTTCCCCTTCAAAAATTTC
>NW_007438063.1:0-428 GCF_000475195.1 Diaphorina citri
TCCCGTATTGAACAAGGTTAATGCAAAGTAATAAATTGTTGCCTGTAATTCGGGGTAATGTTGAACTTTAAACCACACGAACGAGAACCCAATATTTCCTCCGATACCATAACGCCACAGCTTTTATTTATATCTTGAAAATCCATAGGAGAACTTTCTGAAATGCTCAAATTGATTGTAATAATTTTGAAACAACCGTACACATTAAATGGGAAAAAATCATGTGAAATGTGTTTGGTTGGAAAATCCATACAATAAAGGGGAAGGGGGCATTGTAAGGGGGTTTCTATAAGAAATCCGTATCTAGAACCAATATTTTGTTATTTTAAAAGAAGGTAAATAGTCCATCATTTCATTATTCTTCACAAATAAAATGATAGACTCATCTTTTAGCCGTACAGCACCAAAGATAGTGATATTCGATATTG
>NW_007438064.1:0-428 GCF_000475195.1 Diaphorina citri
CGAAAATTCAAGTTATTAACGTTTGACGTATTGATTCAACACGAAAATGTTAACTTTGAGGAAAAATGCTGTACGAATACCAATGATCGGGGCCACGATTAGAGTTTGAACTTGGATTAAGCAAGCCGATAGGATGATTTTTTTTAAAGATGAGTTTTCACCGCCGTTTTTGTTTCGTAGCAATGAAACAACTGCTACATTAGACGCATGTGGTCTGTGTCGTAGCATGCCCATCCCGTAGTATGCCTCTCATCAGATGGGCGACAAGAGACACAATACTCCCCATTTGGGTGCTCAACACGAGAACACCAGAAAGTAACCCGTTGAAATATTTGCAATCGAAAAACGATTACAAATTTTTGTCGATGGTTGGATTCGAACCCGGGACCTTCTGCATGGCAAGCAAGCGCGTTACCACTGGACTGTAG
>NW_007438065.1:0-428 GCF_000475195.1 Diaphorina citri
CAGGTTCCGAAATGGTGGCAAATCATCGCACAATGTTTCCCTGGTTATTTCGGTGAGTGCATGATATTGTCATTATTTTGCTCCCTCATTTTTGCCTAAATTTGCTTCCATTTTTTTTTCCAAAGGTAGATTTTCCTCTAATCTATGTACCTATATTTTACTTTTTTACTATATTGAGTTTCAACTAGTTTTCTGGCAGATTTGATGGCATTTTAACTGTACCATTTTCTCGAATCCAGGATTTTATCGAGGGGGGAGGGATGGCAACAGTCCAAACAATGATGTACCGGGCTGGATGCTCCAAATTTTCGGAGTCCCGCTCACAGTAAAGGTGCAAAAGAAAACCTGGGGGCCGGCCCCCTCTCGCCCCTAAATAGGCCCTGCCTACGATCAGCTTGAAAATCTGTTTCCTTGTGTTGAGTCTGCAA
>NW_007438066.1:0-428 GCF_000475195.1 Diaphorina citri
TAAAAGAGAGAAGAATTTACATATTGTAAGAACTTGGAGAGAAACTGAAGAAGAGACCTATTGGTTAAAAGAGGAAGAGGAAAAAGCAGAAAAAAATCATAAAGTACATATTATATGCATCAATATTATAAGTGTGCATTTAAAATCACTTCATGTAAAAATTGTTGGCGGAACACTAGAGATATCGGAAAGAAATCATAAAGCACATATTATATGCATCAATATTATAAGTGTGCATTTAAAATCACTTCATGTAAAAATTGTTGGCGGAACACTAGAGATATCGGAAAGAGTAAAGTTGGGATTCCTCAATGTCTTGCTAGTCTAGGTCACACATGAGATGAAAACAGGTCATTTGTTTGATTTGTTGGAATTCAAACAGACATCACTCAAAGTAGAGAAACTGCAGAACTTATGATCAAGCTTTC
>NW_007438067.1:0-428 GCF_000475195.1 Diaphorina citri
CTGGAGCAGAGTCACATTTCTTACCATCACATAGGCTAAGGTCCACAGGTGGTGAAGAATTCGACCAAGGAGGGATGATCCTCACATAAGGGGCAATGACACTAGATTCAAGGGCGTTTGTAAAAGCAGTAATGTCCTTGAAACGTACACATAAGGGTTTAGGTTTGTTGACAGTGAATGTGAACCCAGACATATCTTGGTGGAAAAGGATTTTCTGGACAGGATTGAATGGAGATGCACCCACCTTAGACACGTAGTTTAACATCAACTTGGATCTGCGAAGAGAGAGAGGAGGAATTCCGGAATCCACGTATAGACTGACAACAGGGCTGGATCTCAGGGCGCCTGTGGCAATCCGAATACCTGCATGATGCACTGTATTAAGTTTGTTCAGCACATGATCTTTCGCAGAACCATAGATGAAACAT
>NW_007438068.1:0-428 GCF_000475195.1 Diaphorina citri
ACGAAGTGCGAGTTTTATCTATACGCGTATTTCGGATGTTACCCCATTCTCAAGATGATATTTAATTAAGGTTGTAATTAAATATCATCTTGAGAATTAATTCGGGGTAACACCCGAAATACGCGTAAAGATAAAATATATTACATTTGTAAAACCAAAAGTAAAGAGTTTTTTTTATTTATTAAGTTATTGAAAGTTTTACCAAGTATTATTTTGGTCATATTATAAAGCTTTTTTTTACCAAATAAAATGTACGAAATAACAATGATCCTATATTTGTTTAATTATTTTTGTTATTTTAAAACTGTTTTAATTGTTTTGTACCTAATAAAAATAAAAATATCATGTCTAAATTATATTTGTAAAAGTTATTATTTATTTATTTTTCTCATCAGAATTTATTAATAGCCTGGATTTGGGTAGGATTG
>NW_007438069.1:0-428 GCF_000475195.1 Diaphorina citri
GAGAGCGAGCCTTTAGGATAAAGTTCGCCCGAGCAGGAATCGAACCCGCAACCTGGCGCATTCAAAGTAGTTGCGTACGCGTAACCAGTAGCCAGGTCTACATTATACAAGGCACATTGCATTCACAAACAGATTTCAGGGGTTCACATTTCTGATAAAGCAGTGGCGGATATCTGGCTTCACTTTGAAAACAAAATCCTCCATTCATCAACCTCCTTGATCACGTGTGCTCAAAAATGTAAACATAACCTCAAAAATTCTTCAAATATTTTTGAAAAAATCAGCAAACAGGTTTTTGGCAAATCCACAGGAAAAAGTCTATTAGGTGAAATAATTAATTTCCATTCAGAAATCTTCTTTTTTGTGTAGTTTGATCAATATGAAAGGTGCCAAAGTGAAGAAATCACCTGCAGTGCTCGGACTGTCCA
>NW_007438070.1:0-428 GCF_000475195.1 Diaphorina citri
TTTTAAATGTGTTTCTGGAAAAGATGGGAAAAATGAACCCTGGTACGGAAGAGGGACACTCATTTTCCTTCTTTTTTTCCAGGATATTTGTCACAAAATAAATTTACTGGAATCGTGAATTTTGAGAAAAAAATTCAACTCTGACTGAACGAATACATGTACCCTATATTTCCATTCAAATATGTTGTAACAATCTGTAATCATAGAGAAATTTTCTCAGTTGTTACCTATTCGTAGCTCTCCTGTGCAGTGTGCTGTACTGCAAAATAATGGAATAAAATCTTTTTTGTCAAACCCCAAATCGAATTCTCAGTATTTGGTTCAGATAACTAGTTCACCAAATTTTATAGTATGTAATTCTAGTGTTTTCTTAAATTTCTGTACATTCATGATATTGAATAGTCCCTAAAAATGAGCTTTTTTTTCAG
>NW_007438071.1:0-428 GCF_000475195.1 Diaphorina citri
ATCACAAGCCTTTGTGGTATCCTTGTTCGATAGAAAACAGGGCTTTCCAAACATGGGAAACATCACGGGCCAAAAGCGTTTGTAAAATCCTTGTTCGATAGAAAACAGGGCTTTCCAAACAGGAGTAACATCACGGGCCAGAAACACCACGAAGTCTCCTCTCTTGTAAATATCGTACAAGTCCAGTACTTTATTAAGTAGACAAAGGAGGCCTTTTTAAACTGTTGGCATAAAGGGACTTTTTAGTTTTAGCCAATATACTATATATAGTACAAATTAGGTTTGTTAAATAAATAACTAGAAATGGACTGGTAAATCAGCATAATTAAATGCTGCTTGTAAATTCACAGAGTTTGCTGTTATTTTCCTTCCTAAATCTCTCTCTCTCTCTCTCCCTCTCCCTCTCTCTCTCTCTCTCTCTCTCTCTC
>NW_007438072.1:0-428 GCF_000475195.1 Diaphorina citri
TTAAGCTGGATTATCTTCAATACTTCAATTATTGTATCAAAGGTTATCGCTTGGAATTGGGAACACAACTGAGGAATGATGTTGAATAGAATAGGGGTGATATGATTGCTTAGATGAGAGTAATTAAGTGATACCATTATGCAATTTGGATCTTTGAGAGGAAAGAACATGAAAGATATAAACATAAACGGTGGTTTATGATACGAAAACGTACCCAACAAATTCAATGAAGTGACGAAAAATGTTGAAAGATCACGGTTATGAAGAAAAGATAGGTGGATTAGAATTTGGCTAAACGAAGATTATTTCCAAACAAATTGTTAATGAGAGCAAACTCAATGGACATTTGATTGAGATTAAACCTGTCCTAAAGTCAGTGTCAGTGTGTCAGACGTTTTGAAACTGAATAATGTAAATTTAACCTCAGT
>NW_007438073.1:0-428 GCF_000475195.1 Diaphorina citri
TAGAAGTCCCAAATTTCCCATTTGTGTTTGAAAGGTTTGGCAATGTTTCACAAGAATCATCAAACAATAAGCCAGAAACAGATTTATCGAGTGTGAAGAAGAGGAGAGTGGAACCACATGATTCTACTTTGGACTCGGATATGAGTATATCAGGTAAAGAAAAGAAGAAGAAGGAAGAAGAAAAAATGCAACAGAATAGAGGAGGAGAACTATCAATAGTTTTGACTATCAAACACTATCGATAGTTGAGGCCTGACCATCAATAGTTTTTGATAGTTTTTTTCTGCACATTTTTCATTTGTTTTGGTCATCTTAGAAGTGAAAAGTCAATGCAAATATTCCTTTCTACTTTTTGTTCAAGCTTTTTTTTATATATAGGTACCTATATTTTGTAAAAAAAAAAAAAAAAAAAAAAAAAAAAAAAAAAA
>NW_007438074.1:0-539 GCF_000475195.1 Diaphorina citri
TTGCCCCATTCCCGCGCTGGACGGTCAAACCAATCCTTTGGTAGAGGAAGGATTTCGCCTTCACGTCACCTGTCTTTATCTAAAACTTATCGTGTATAGTGAAATCTATAGTGGATTCAGTCTATCCTGCAACTGGATTACCGACACCATCGGACGAATCTACGAATCCTCTAAATGGACTTGCCGTGTATAACGAATCCTCGCCTCGGTCCAAAAACTGGTCACATTGTGCAAACGCGGCAAGGTGTTCACGGTTCACTGTGCTCTTTATCAAAGTCGTCAATGTTTTCAGGAATATGACTTGACAATTTGAAGATCGCGAAATGTCCGCCACATTTTTGTATTTGTATAAACTTAGTGGTAAACAATACACTAATATGTGCAATTGAGGATTCTCATGTAAAAAATAATTCAACCTAACATAAATAAAACGAAGCGGTCAAAAATCACATTCACAAATCTGTTTTCGATTTTAAAGTCCGTCGTGTACTTGCCGAGATATTTGTGTTTGAACTCGCGCTTTTCGAGGGATTTTTTTT
>NW_007438074.1:8625-10412 GCF_000475195.1 Diaphorina citri
CCTCTTGGTTGAATAATGAATTAAATAAATTGCCTGCTCAACGTACTGAACGCTAAAATCTGGACCACAAATATTGGGCTGATTGGCCTAATTATCATAATAATCGCATTCAAGAGTTATCAGCAGCAGCTCAGTTAGGCTTAGTTGGTAGTCCTCTTGCACAGCCCGCCAGGCGCGCGGCTTCACTTCGCCCGCCGCGCGGCGCATTCTAGGTCCTCGAGTGGGAAACATGTTCGTTGCTCGGACGGCTGGCTTTTCCTCACTCATCCTGTCCCATCTTCTCTCTCCCTTCCGATTGTGGTGGTGGGACTACAAGATCACAGAAGTTACAGTTCCCCTCATACTCAAACGCTCTTACAGGAAAGCCATTGCTTGGTGTCATGAATAACACTCATACTTAAATGGTATCAGCATAATAACATCATACTTACATGTACTATGGGTGAGTACTTACGTATAATGCAAGTATTATTACGAAAGGCCGAAATATGTAGTTTAATTTGTCTTATGTGTGGTTCTCCAAACTAGATGTTTTAACCATCGTATTCACAATTGGTTTTTTATCTTTTCCTTTGTTTTTTTATAGCTAAATCATTTTGCCTACGGAATTTTGGAGGAGAGAGCAAGAGAAATTGGTAAGTATGAATTTTTCATTATTTTCTTGTAGAAGTATTTTTCTCACTCTTTATGTGTAATTTTCCCACAGTACTTCCTAGTTCCTAGTCCTAAGTTTTGAAGAGCCTGATCTAAGTTTTGAGACTGCAAGTTTTTGATTTCCATTTGCCCTCACAACAACTGCGGTATCGTGATGAATAATAGAAATTATGAACATGATTATTTTGGCACTGTTTCTTAATAACATTCCGCATTATAAAACGTAGCCCAATCTATTAATGGCATGATTTCTGGTTTTGTTTTTAGAACCCAGGTCGGTTACCCGGACAACAAGTGGAGTATCAGCCAACCCTGGCGTCTAGTGAACGAATTGGCGCTTAGACAAAGACCGGCCCTGATGTGCAAATAGAATTCTGGCATAAAAGAGGGTGTTCTAACAAGAGCTTCTGAAAGATTTTGAGCAGTCGCTTTGAATACTTGAATATCGTCGCGTTGAGTAATCGAGTATTTCGAGTTCTTCAGGCGACGAATCCAAAAGTCCAAATGGGCTGAAGTTATTCCTAAAATTCGAATTTAAAGGTGTCTAGTTGTCTACACACAGCCAAATCCAAAAGTTGAAATAGTCTGAGGCCAATCTAAAACTCATCGTGTATAGTGAAATCTATAGTGGATTCAGTCTATTCTGCAACTGGATTACCGACACCATCGGACGAATCCACGAATCCTCTAAATGGACTTGCCGTGTGTAACGAATCCTCGCCTCGGTCCAAAAACTGGTCACATTGTGCAAACGCGGCAAGGTGTTCACGGTTCACTGTGTTCTTTATCAAAGTCGTCAATGTTTTCAGGAATATGACTTGACAATTTGAAGATCGCGAAATGTCCTCCCACATTTTTGTATTTGTATAAACTTAGTGGTAAACAATACACTAATATGTGCAATTATTGTTGTACATCAATTTAATTTCCCAGATTTATTTACAGCTCTTTTACTTCATTTTATTTGATACATCAATTTTATTTAGGGCGGATCTACAGATCTACATCGTCTAAAAGCTTCATACGTCCCGATAAAGCGTACATTCGTTCAACCAATAAAGCGTACATTCGTTCAATAGCAAGTGTAGACTTGCCTTTATACACTGTCACACCATTACTATAACGAGATTACG
>NW_007438075.1:0-428 GCF_000475195.1 Diaphorina citri
AATCTGGGGAGGGTATGTAAGCTTGTATGTTTTCATTACCATGTTTGGTTGGGAGACTGGGGAAGTCAGAGTCCTGTGAGAGGCTTTCAAAGCGGTTGTTTGTTGCAATTGCATATTTGTTGCTTTCATTGGTTGAGAAAGTTTGTAGAGCTTCATGGTAGAGGACTCTTCTTACACTCATCATCTTCTTTATGTTCTTTTGTTTGGTAAGTTCCTTGCAATCTGGGGATGTTGCGATATGGTTGTCTTTACAATTGATGCAATGTGGGTTCTTAGTGCATTGGTGGTTGGGGTCGGATTCTGCTGCACACATTCTGCACTTCTTGGTGCCTCTGCAATATTTTGAGATATGTCCAAATCTAAAGCAGTTTTGGCACTGCCGTACCGGCATGATGGAAGGTTCACATTGTATTCTATTAAAGTAGAGT
>NW_007438076.1:0-428 GCF_000475195.1 Diaphorina citri
TTTTTTTCTTTTTCTTTTTTACTTTCCTTATCCTATAGGAAGGAAAGTAATGAATTTTTTGAGAAAAAGGTCTGACTTCAATCCATAGATAACTGTTGAGATTTTCAACATTCATTATCTCCTTATCTCCTCCCTCCCTCCTTATTCCCTTCTTACCTCCTCCCTTTCTTTAGCATACCCTCCTCTATCCTCACCTCTTGTTCCCCTCCCCTACCCCCTCTCCCCTCAATCCTCTTCTCCCTTTTCTCGCCTTCCTAACTTCAGTTTACCCTCCTCTCCTATTATACATATACCTATCCTCCTACCCTTTTCCTTAGGCTTTTTCTCTTATTTACTTGTAAACTATCATACCTCTCAGAAATGGCCGCAGACTCCATAATTTAAATCAAAATTTCATAGCAAATAATTATTTTTAAGTTTGGGAATCG
>NW_007438077.1:0-428 GCF_000475195.1 Diaphorina citri
AATACGAGGTCTTGGGCCTATACCTCCAAACTTTCACGTTGCAGTTCTTCAGAATCACGTCTAGAGCCTATTCCTTCTCTGATTTTCCATTTAGAGTTTGAATACGAGTATAACAGAGTAAGGGGGGGTTTCAACCTCCATGCCGCAAAAAGTGGTCATTATTCAGAAGCCATGACAATGAAAAAGAAAGCTCACTTTTGTGTTCAACATAACCCTATAATAACACTGGTCACCACTCATTTGTGACAGATTTTGTAGCCATTTTTCATTGACGTGACCTTTGAACAAGTACCCAAAATTCCCTCTCTGATTTTACATTGAGAGTCCAAATATAAGGGAGGGTTCCAACGTCCATGCTGCAATAAGTTAAATTCAACTCTGTCAAAGGTGTCAAATCGTTTTACCTCGAATAAGTGGCGCCAGGTCCA
>NW_007438078.1:0-428 GCF_000475195.1 Diaphorina citri
GCGTGCAAGGCGAGTGCAGTGACCACTACGCCATGGGAGCTGACTTTAAGTGAGGGATATGCCCACTTCTGTGGCTGAGTGGTTAAAAGCACTGACTCTCAACCTGGAAGTTCCGGTTCGTGTCCCGGTCGGAAAGGAAATTTTCTGATTAAAATTTATCATTTCTGCATTGGCATGAATGTAAAAGAATACATCTTGAAGTAATACAACACCTGTTTCCAAGGTACAAACCTTCTTGTTCTTCTTGTTGTTATTCATCATCCTTTTCTTATTCTTCTAATTCCATCATTTTATTCTACATAAGCCAGCCTAGTTAGCTTAGTTGGTAGTGCGTCTGCCTTGTAAGCGCTAGACCGCGGGTTCGATTTCCGCCCGGGGCGGATTTTATCCTGATGGGATAATGTTCGTTCTCGGAACGGCTGGCTTTC
>NW_007438079.1:0-428 GCF_000475195.1 Diaphorina citri
ATGAAAGTAAAATCGAAAAATCAAATCAAGAATAATAATAAACTGAATATTAAACAAATTAGGTAGGTACATAGGTACAGATTTTCTCTAATCACGATCGAATAAACTACGGGCTAAAAAATTCCCGGAGGGACGGACCCAGCTTGTTTTCTAACAGTACATTCTTCTCTTCCCTTTTAGAATTTAACCTCATCTTCTACTCTATTTCCAATCACTACTTCTGTCTTTATTCTCTTACTATTAAACAAAGTATATTCTATTCTGTTCTAATTATTTCTACTCATATATATTTCTACTCTATATATATATTTCTATTCTACTCTATATATTTCTACTCTATATATATATTTCTATTCTATTCTTCAGGAAGCAGTCATCACCGCCATACCCCTGCACTGTTCTCGCGCCATGTTCACTGAAAACTTGAT
>NW_007438080.1:0-428 GCF_000475195.1 Diaphorina citri
TTAGCTTAGTTGGTAGTGCGTCTGCCTTGTAAGCGCTAGGCCGCGGGTTCGATTCCCGTCCGGGGCGGAAAAAAAAAAAATGGGATAATATTCGTTCTCGGAACGGCTGGCTTTCTCCTATCCTGTCTTCCTTCTCTCTTCGATTTCGGGACGATAAGACCATAGCAGTTACAGTTCCCTCTGTCAAACCTCTTCAAAAAAAAGTTTGCCCCTGGCGGAAATTGCACCTGCGAGTGCCGGTTTTTTGTAATTTGGCGAATGGCGAATTATAAAACCCAATAATTTTCGAACAACAATCCTAAAGAAGTCAGTCAGCCGCTATAGCACATTAAATATAGGTACCAGTCTCCAATGAATCACGGAAGCTCAACAACGTTCTACCCACATGATATCGAAGAAAAAAAAGTCCCCTAGAGAAAAAAAAAGTC
>NW_007438081.1:0-428 GCF_000475195.1 Diaphorina citri
TTATCAGACGGTCACTCTTGCAACTAGCAACTTCGCCCAACGTTGCTTAACTCAAGTGGTCATAATTCAACGCGCTATGATCATGACTGTCTCGGGCCTTATCCTGAGTAGGTATTATCAGGCTAGTCTGATTATCAGACAGTCCCGTCCAGGTAGGAACCACACACAACGTTTCTTAACTCCCATGATCCGAGGGAACGGGTGCATTCAACGCGCTATGACTCATCATGACTGGTCTCGAGCCTTATCCTGAGTAGGTGTTATCAGGCTACAGGCTAGTCTGAATATCAGACTACTCTGATATTGACTATTGACTATAAACAGTAAGAATAGGGGAAGCCCTTGATATTATTTTGATAAGCCAATCTACTTGCGTTACGCAGGGCCGGCCGTACACAGGAAGGGGGGGGGGGGGTATTTACTTACCT
>NW_007438082.1:0-428 GCF_000475195.1 Diaphorina citri
GCCTTCTACTCTCAAGTGGTCAATCATAAGATGGCCTTTTGAAATCTTTCCAATGTTATCTCTTCTAGTTTGGTCTTCACCTCTCTGAGTCTTTATCTCCATGTTTCCTTTTGCTTCTTTTCAACTTTCTTCCGGTTATTCACGATTTCACGAAAGGTGGTAAATAGCAACTACCTGTTATGTTTTGTCATTTATACTTCTCATGTTTAGTCATTTGTTTGGACGACTTCTTATAATTCAAAAAGTCTTTTATTTTGCCTCTACGTCCTCTAATTTTATCATCATTTCCAGGCATCTTCTGTTTCCATAATTCCTCACAATCTTCCGTATCTTCCATCTTGTTAAAGATTACCGCGAGATCGAGATAGTGCGGCAAGACACAAGGTCATAATGATCTCTCGATTCTCTCGGTTCACGATGAGTGTTCT
>NW_007438083.1:0-428 GCF_000475195.1 Diaphorina citri
CATGGAAAAATGAAAATTTGAATAGACCATAACTCCGGCCCTGGTTGTCGGTTTGAACTTAAACTTGTACCAAAGTACTACGTTCTTTAAGACCTTTGATATGATGTATCAAAAGTAGGGGGTTCCTATTTAAGATTTTAAAGTTGACCCCCCTGGGGCCGCCCCTGATAGTGCCGAAAAATTGAGATCCCCTTAAAATAGGTTCCCCTAGAAAATAAAGAAATACGTGTTTTAGGATTTTCCGAATCCCAAATGGTCCTCGAGTTTTCAGGGGTGGCAACTTTTTTTAACACCCTGTATGTGGTCTACCAGGTCTACTAGGTTTTTTTTCTCTTTTTTTTTCTTTCTTCTTCTCGTTTGATTCTAAGCCTAGATCTAGAGGGCCTATCCCTAAATCCGCCCCTGTTCACTCACCTGGTAAAATTGAC
>NW_007438084.1:0-428 GCF_000475195.1 Diaphorina citri
ATGTCTTCTCATTTCTTTTTTTAATTCAATGAAAAGTATAATGAAATTTTTATTGTAATTTTAAAATAATTTGAATAAAACATTACTTGCTACTTTTGTTTTTATCGCAGTTTTAATGCTCAAAAAAAGTCGCTCGTTATTTCATTTTTAAATGAACTTTTCCTTACCATTTTTTTTCCACGAAATAAAAAGCATTTGCAAACTTTGATGTAAAATACTAGGTAAACGTCCGGAGTGAAATACTGAGAAACAAATGATGGAATGAACCCACTTTATTACCTATTCCTTAAGAAATTAGATATTTGGTGCTGCATCAACAGAAGATCATGTTTAATTGTGAGAAAAGCTCCATTACTGCCAGCCTAGTTAGCTTAGTTGGTAGTGCGTCTGCCTTGTAAGCGCTAGGCCGCGGGTTCGATTCCCGCCCG
>NW_007438085.1:0-428 GCF_000475195.1 Diaphorina citri
AAAAATTTTCCAAGTCCAAAATCGACCGCCTACGGCGGCCAATTTTCGACCAAAAATTTCCTATCTTAAAATACTCCCGTGTGATAAGGAATCATATAAAGTATGAAAAAAAAAATGATTTTTTTTATGAAAAAAAGATTTTTTTTCGAAGTTCGAAGCAACATTGACTTTGGTTGATATCTGGATGAGTGACTGTCCGATTTTTACCAAATTGGTTACAGTCGCGTCCTTGGACCATACCGGGATAGCATATCAAATTTCATCACTCTAGGACAAACCGTTCTTGAGATATTTTGTATACCACCTTTTCCGATTTTCCCATTTAAACCTGTAGTACACACATACGTACGTACATACATACATACATACATACATACGTACAGACCATGGGTTAAAACCACTTTTTTGACATCAGGGGATCCCAAAAC
>NW_007438086.1:0-428 GCF_000475195.1 Diaphorina citri
GACCAGCAAAAAAAGTCGAATCTGCTGGCATGCAACAGGAAAAATATCCCTGAAGTCTCGGCTTTCCAAAAATACCCAAAATATGTCAATTTTTCACGGAGCCACAAACCATTTTCTTCTGAGAAACGTGTAGGTACATAAAGTTTGTGCATGGCGGACTTTCTGTGATGTTAGTGATTACAAGTACACATTTAAGTACCTTTCATATCCTACGGAAAGTCTGAAATGTACGAGCTTTATGTACGCGTTTCTCAGATTTTGTCCCAATATGTCAATTTTTCACGGAGCCACAAACCATTTTCTTCTGAGAAACGTGTACATAAAGTTTGTGCATGGCGGACTTTCTGTGCTGTTAGTGATTACAAGTACACATTTAAGTACCTTTCATATCCTACGGAAAGTCTGAAATGTACGAGCTTTATGTACGC
>NW_007438087.1:0-428 GCF_000475195.1 Diaphorina citri
CTGTTTGATATAAGTACATAATTCATAGTTCTGTTAAAGAAGCTTTAATATTAATTAGAAAAAAAATAAAATATGTAGTAAAGTACATACAATGTTGTTTGGAATAACCCCGGCTTCTATTCAAATCACTTTTTTGCAACTTTAATCGAATCCAGTTTTTTTTCGACGTAGAAAATGAATTTCAAAATCAGGTTGGTGGGTTTTTGCACACTACTTAGTTTCTGTCAGAAAATAAGCTAGGCATTTACCTACTTTCCACTAGAGCTATTATTTTGACTTTTAACAGTCCAATATGGCGGGGCTGTCCATCGGTTTATAACACAATATCTTAAAACATCAACATGCGTTTATATCTTAAAACATCAACATGCGCTCTTGATGGTATCCTAATAACTGAATCTTGGTTGACGGAGTCTGTCCTAGATGCT
>NW_007438088.1:0-428 GCF_000475195.1 Diaphorina citri
CGCATTTAAATACAATAAAATCTTGTTTGATATTGTACCAGCTTAATTCAAAGGTACCTTTGCAGGCTATGTGGTTCCAGTGGATGAAAAGGAGATGTAATTTGGAGATTCCTTTTGTGGAAAAATGACTGTTGTAGATTTTATGCCGAAAATTACCGTCAGTCGTATGAAGCGTAATATTGCGCCTATTAGAGTAAATTCCGTAGTTCCTAACTTTTTCAGCTCTTCGACTGGGATCCCTTTTATAAATAGGCACATAAAGTCCAACTCATAGGTAGCTAAGTACATAGTAGACACAAATTGGTCCTAATTTACATTATTTTTATTAGTGACCAACCTACTTCAGAAAATATAGGCAGCTCAAGTTTTAGAAAGAAAAGTGGAAAGGCTAGATTAGGTACAACAATAGGTATCAATGAACAAATCTT
>NW_007438089.1:0-428 GCF_000475195.1 Diaphorina citri
AAGATAGGTTTTAGGATTGTTCAGATAGAAATCAATACACCATAGGTACTTAAGTACTACATAAGCAGTTACTCTCATTCTCATGTTGAGATTCATTATAGGTAATCTATGCATACTTAAGTATCATTGTGATACCGAATTACCCACTACATTGGTACCCACAGAAGAAAAGTTATAGCAAAACAACTCATTAATGAAATCTTACACATTTGTACAAAACACGGAAAACTCTCCCTTGGCCATGGTGTATATAATTTACGTTCTGAGTAAAAACCCTTCTCGCCCTTTATTTTTTTTATTGAGAGAACTTCGTACTTTTCTCCCCACCCTCAAAAAAATTTCAAATCTACCTATATGGTACGAAAAAGAAAGCATTTTATCCACAATGCTGTGAAATCATCAGTCAGGAAATATGGGAATAAGAAACT
>NW_007438090.1:0-428 GCF_000475195.1 Diaphorina citri
CTATTGGTTTGGACAGGGTGCGCTGGAATCCAGATGGGACAAAATCTCCACTGCACCTCGAAACTTTCTGTTTCTCCACAAGTTTCTGTTAGTCGATGAAATAAATGAAGGGGTTTGTGCTTTGTGTCAATAGATGATAATTGATGTTCTGACTAGAGTTTTGACTCAAAAGTCCTGACGTTTGTTATTGACAGCAACTTCAACCACTTACTCCAGCGCGCAGCGCAGCGGTTGGTGTGAGCCAAGTGCTCTAAGACTCCCCATTCCCCAAATCCATTTTCTAATGGCCTAAAATCCACTTCAAGTATTCCACACTTCCGTTTTCCACATCTAATATACAAAATCCACCCCGAGTACCCTGTACATCTTCGGTCGCCGCGTAAATCACAATTCGTCCTGGACAATTGACTTTGCCACGGTTTAATGCT
>NW_007438091.1:0-428 GCF_000475195.1 Diaphorina citri
TCCGGTTGGGGCCCTTCATCCTCGTCCTCATCGTCGTAACGAATCTAGAAAATGGGGTGCATCCAGACATTAGTAACTGAGCCAAATGGGGGTGCACTCAGATATTAGTAACTGAAGTATATAGGGGTGCACTCAGACATTAGTAACTGAAGTATATAGGGGTGCATCCAGATATTAGTAACTGAGCCAAATAGGGATGCACTCAGACATTAGTAACTGAAGTAGGTATATAGGGGTGCACTCAGATATTAGTTAACTGAGCTATATGGGGTGCACTCAGACACATTAGTAATTGAAGTATATGGGGGTGCACTCAGATATTAGTTAACTTGACCAAATTTCAGTCTAAATTGAGAGCGAGAATTTTTGTTCATAAAACGAGGGTAAAAGAATTTTTGTTCATAAAATGGGGTGTAAGGGAATTTTTG
>NW_007438092.1:0-428 GCF_000475195.1 Diaphorina citri
GAAATAGGACTGATATTTTCTGGTTCCACTTTTAATGAACGCCTGCTATTTATATGAGTATGCAATGTGCAACATAAATAGATCTAACATTTATTTGTTTTTGTTACCAGGTTTCGATGTGAATCAGAAGAGTCAGTTACTCAAGTAAGTATTCATCAAATTATCAAACTTGTTTCAAACTAGTACAGTGAAATAGTCCTAAACAAAAATGGGACACGACACACGGGGGATCAAGAAGAGACCGCGTTAACTTAATAATGTCAAACTTGTAACTTTCCTCATGATACTCTGAGACTGAGTGCACCCTTCTATCTAGAGATTGCTAACTTCTAGCAGTACCCTCACACGTAAAAAAATCGTGAAATCATTGAGAGTTTTTTCAACAATCAAAAAAGGCTGCATGAAAAAGCCTTTTTGGTGTATTTATA
>NW_007438093.1:0-428 GCF_000475195.1 Diaphorina citri
GATTTTGACACAGTGAAATTTTAAAATCTGACGAAATTGAAAATCCAAAAAAATCCCCATCTTTCCCAAATCCCCCCCAAAAAAAATTTAACCCAATATTGGGCCAATAATGCCCAATCTATTCCAAATATTCTAAACTTGATGATTCGCTTACAGCGCTAAACGTGCGGCGTGCAAAATATTTCCCTCAATCTTCAGTTCAAGAACGTTCAGTCATTTCAAAGTGTGAGGGAAGAGAGAGATTAAAGCAATAAAAAAAATTGATAAATGCCGTTCGGTAATAAATTAATAATAACGATAATATTTGTGCAACTTGTATAAATAGAAAATAAAAAGAAGCAAAATGAATCCCCCCATGCTATTATGCGCTAACCCTTGTGAGCACTGTGTTAGTAAGATAGTATTCCCGTGAAATGATCAGTGGCTAT
>NW_007438094.1:0-428 GCF_000475195.1 Diaphorina citri
TTTTTTTTTTTTTTTTTTTTTTTCTTCAACCAGCGTTACTACTTATTAACTAAGGAATAAGTACTTAACTCGGTAACTAAAATTAAAAGTAGAAAAAAATCTTCGAAAAACGAAAAAGAACGACCAGATAGATAAGCCCTAGTATTTCTAAAGCCATATTTTCCTTGGCAATATCCCCTCTTTTGGCGTGACAGCGCTCGTACTGAATCACAGGACAAAGAGGAATCAAGCTTCAAAAGAGGGCAAATTACGAAAGGAAAACACAACTTGGTACTTCATATTTCGCAAAATTTTGACGTCACAGCAGCTGCTATAAAGATTATGACATGTGATGATTTAAAGGGGTTTTTCTCTGTAATATTACGTCACAACTTTTGCGAAGTAGAATGCTGAGTACAAAGTTTTTTTTTATTTATTTTTATTATTAT
>NW_007438095.1:0-428 GCF_000475195.1 Diaphorina citri
TCCTGTGGGATAACCTGCATCGTATCTGGGTTGACTGTAAGGATGATGTTGATCCATGTGGAGGGAACCTTCAGGACTAGAGGCAGACTTGACGGAACCGTAGGAAACAAAGTCTGTGTTATGTTGATTCTCTGTCATGACTGCAACAAGAAGAACAGGGACACATTGAGATAAATGCTCCTAGGTAGATCATTCATAAAGAACGATTTTTCATTTAATATTTCTTTAATATGATAACTTGAAAACTCTGGGATAATTAGTCCAATTTCAATTAATTTCCCTCATATACCTACGTAAAGTGTAAAGTGGTCATACATAAGTTACAATACAGAGCATTTTGATTTAGGTTTACTCACTATTCAAGGAAGGGTCAATGTTGGTGCCAGTCATGTCCCCAACATATCCAGAAGGAGTATAGCCTGGTGAAT
>NW_007438096.1:0-428 GCF_000475195.1 Diaphorina citri
TCAGCGCCGCAGGCGAAATTTTTCAAAACGTAGGTAGATATGTGCCTCATGCTTGTCACGAGTTAATTTTTGACGTACCTAATTCTTGGATTTTTTTTCAAACATTAATGAACCTAAGCCGCTAGCCGCAAGCCGGTTCGAAATCAAAAATTCCTCAATACTTTTCTTTGGACCTTGGTTTTTGAATTCCCAATTTGCACCAGAAACAAATTGCGGCGCAGGCGAATTTTTTCCCCATATTTAGAGTTCAAGTCACTTGATTTCATTAGATTCTTTTCCTCTGATCTATGAGCTTGAGCTCCCACAAGATGTAAGTATTCACTCATCGAATGAACTGCGCTGCAGGCAATTTTTTTTTAATATGGGTCGGTACACCTTTCAGAAACGCAGTCCCATCGAATTTCAAATCTGCAGTGGCGCAGGCGAAA
>NW_007438097.1:0-428 GCF_000475195.1 Diaphorina citri
CTATGTACCTACCTACAGTTCTCATACCTATCTACGATTTCTAAGAAGCACTTAATTAGAATAGAATTCTATCATGTAGGTAATAGGTAGATAACTAGGTATAGACATACATAGGTAGATAATAGATATTGCCAGAATATCTAATGATGTAGGTAGGTACACCAGAAACATAGATACTGCCAGAATACGATTGGAATTGATGGTGGAAATCCATTACAATAAATTTAACAAGGTGACATCTCATACACATGTATCCATAATAGATTTTAGTTTATGATCTTTGAGATCTTTAGGTTGAAAATAGAAGAATAGGTTGACATCATCCGATTCATGAAGATAAAACTGGCTGGCATAGAATAGAATAGAATAGAATATACCTTGTTTATCCTGCCCGAATAGGACTGAAAAGTCCCTTTACCCCAGCAGTC
>NW_007438098.1:0-428 GCF_000475195.1 Diaphorina citri
AATCCGCCCCGGGCGGGAATCGAACCCGCGGCCTAGCGCTTACAAGGCAGACGCACTACCAACGTACCAACTAAGCTAGCTAGGTTGGCGATTTTAAATTTTAATGCAGCAAATAAATTCACATTTCACGAGGATTTTGCTATTCACCCGTGATTCAACTGTGTTGCAGAGCAAATTAAATATCACGGCGAGTAAAAATAATTTACCATCATTTCATGAGGATTTTGCTGTTTACCTGTGTGATTCCAATCTGGTTAGCTAATTAAATAGATAATACAGCGAGAGATGTGGATCTCCCTACATGTTAATTTCCGGTCCAGAGTTTTCCCCTCTGTAAGTACCTACACTACATGTTGTTGTTGTTGTTGTTGTTGTAGCGGCTTTAGCTTTCGCCGAATGGCGATAGCAGAATAAAGAAAAGATGTCTT
>NW_007438099.1:0-428 GCF_000475195.1 Diaphorina citri
CACTTGCTCAACACTGTTTTAGATCAATTGTAAACATGCGTCTACACTAGAGTCAATCGACATCGACTGGAACCCAGAAACCACAAGTAAGATGAGAGGATTTTGGTCGAATGAAATAAAAAGCAAGCGGATAAATCAACAAGTGCCGATGCCGCAACCTTAAATAACGCGAGACCAAAAATGTAGCAATATTAATGGCCGGATCTGATTTTAATTTTTTTTTTTTAAATATGAGTGTTTCACCGCCGATTTTATTTCGAAGCAATGAAATAACTGCTACATTAGAAACATGTGGTCTGTGTCGTAGCACTCGTAGCATGCCCATCCCGTAGTATGCCTCTCATCAGATCGGCGAGAAGAGACACAACACTTCCCATTTAGGTGCTGGGTCAACACGAGAACACCAGAAAGTAACCCGTCGAAATATT
>NW_007438100.1:0-428 GCF_000475195.1 Diaphorina citri
CATCGGATAGGTTGTAAAGACACCCCCATCTGCCTACTATGTAATCTGCAAGCAAATATGAACGCAGAACATTTATTAATATGTCCAGGCCTTTCAAATAACGACAACTTGGTAGCAAAGTATTGGGATGCACGAGGGAAAATGACCTAATAGTCAACTCTGAGCATTTGAAAACAACAACAACAACAACAACAACAACATATTTATTAGGGATGGATTGAAACTGATCAAAGAAGAAGTATGGTTTTGTTCACAGAAGAAGATTTGACTTCTCGTGTGACCTTACCCCTGGAATAGTCATAGTCACGAAAGATCTAATAGTCGCATTTAAATACATCGAACTAAAAAAGTTTCTTTTTTCTTCCACAGCTGGTCGGAGATCTGAGGCGGATTTAGTTGCCGAAGCAGGGGCTCGACTTACCTGTCAT
>NW_007438101.1:0-428 GCF_000475195.1 Diaphorina citri
CAGATTCGACTTGAGAAGTAAGTACTACGAATTATAGTGTTTTGTTTGGTAGAAGTTTCGGACATGTTATGAGGATGAATTTTTTATTTATTTATTTATTTATTTAAATAACATTTTACAGAATAGAGATCTTTTCCTAAGCTGATAATATTATGGTTATGGAATGACGAGAGGTTACCTAAGAAAGTTTATGATATGGAAATGGTAGGTACAAGACCAAAGGGAAGACCAAGATATCGATATGAAGACATTATTAAGTTTGATGTGGGCAAGAAACAAGGAAATTAAGAAGATATAAAGGCTAACCAAAGCCTGAGTGGAGCCGAAAAAAGCCAGCTACATGCAATTATGCAGATAGTCACCCATCCAGATATTAACCGCGCGCAACATTGTTTAACAACAGTGATCTATTGGGAACTGGTGTATTC
>NW_007438102.1:0-428 GCF_000475195.1 Diaphorina citri
TTCCTTGCCGAAAATGAGTACCGGGGTCACAAAGGCGGAAGTGAAATGATAAAAAAGGAAAGGGAAAAGGAGGAGGAGGAGGAGGAGGAGAAAGAGAAGAGATACGAAAAGATGAAGTGGTGTGATAAAAAGGAAAAGGAAGAGGAGGAGAAGGACGAAAAGAAGAAGAAATGAAAAGGGTTTGATAAAAAGAGGCCGGAGAGGGAGGAAAAAGAGAATGAGTAGAAGGAAGTACAGTGAAGAGGAGAAGTAGTAGAAAGGAGGAAGAGAAGGAGATGGAGATAAAGAAGGAGGTAGGGCCAAGAGTTAATGAAAACTCGAGTCCCTTTTCCCTTGGTAGAATAATATATTATGGAAAATGTATATGAAAAAAAGCTCATAAATATCTCAGAAATGAGCGAAAAATGTTAATTTCGATAATTTATTCA
>NW_007438103.1:0-428 GCF_000475195.1 Diaphorina citri
AAATTAAACAGTTCAGAGATCTAATTTTACTGGTTTCCTAACAGTTCTACCACGACTATTAATTTGTACAGGAGGTTGGTTCGAAACAACCTCAACCTGATCTGTGGTCTCCCTAACTGGAAGTGTATCAACCTCTTTTAACTTCAAATGAATAGCCTGAGAATCATCTGGCAAATGATCAGACTCAATACTTTGAGAATCTGTTCCTAATTGCATAGGTATATTCTCTCTTGGGGATGAGAAAATCTCCAACTTATACAGACGTTGTACTGGTCTCAATAAAGTACCTTCAGGAGTTAGAACTTTTGCTATTCTAACACAACCATCTTTCCCACGGATGAGTTCTTCAATTCGTCCCATCAACCAATTCGTCCTCTTGACATTATCATCACCTATGAGCACAAGTTCTCCCACTCGAAGATTGTCTG
>NW_007438104.1:0-428 GCF_000475195.1 Diaphorina citri
ACCATTCACTATTACAAAGAAACTTGACAGCCCACTACTTATGTAGGGGAGAAGCATGACCTTGAACATTCCGCCAAAGTTCGTCTTAAGGGTCAAAGTGGGATTATTGTCCCCCTACTTCCTCAGATAAAATAATCTTAGGTTTTACCATGACGATTTTCAAGGTAGGTCAAAGTGGAATTATTGTCCCCCTACTTCCTCAGATAAAATAATCTTAGGTTTTACCATGACGATTTTCAAGGTAGCTAAGTTTACCCTAGTGCAGGATCGCCAAATTTCGTCTTAAGGGTCAAAGTGGGATTATTGTCCCCCTACTTCCTCAGATAAAATAATCTTAGGTTTTTACCATAACGATTTTCAAGGTAGCTAAGTTTACCCTAGTGCAGGATTCATAATACGAAATCTTTGCTTTTCAATTTTTTTCAAAG
>NW_007438105.1:0-428 GCF_000475195.1 Diaphorina citri
AGAAGATTATTTACATGTAACATGACTAAATGACTGAAATCAATTTGTCAGAGCAATTTAAGTATTAAACAATTTAAAGAAGCAGATAAATGAATGCATAACCTATACATGTTGAATGTAGAAACAATATAGTACATGTTATACCTAGGTTTTATTTTAATAAAATGGCAGATAAATGAATGCATAACCTATACATGTTGAATGTAGAAACAATATAGTACATGTCATACCTAGGTGTTATTTTAATAAAATGAGAAAGGAGAAGGGAAATGGCTTATTATTATTATTATTTGTTTTTATCTCCCCTTTAGAGCCAGGACTCAACACAGGTCCAGACAATGCACACCCAGCCCCCCCCCTCCCCCAAGAGGAGGTGTGTGAGAGAGACGGGGATATTTAATCAGATTGAGTGCCCATTGAATGGACCC
>NW_007438106.1:0-428 GCF_000475195.1 Diaphorina citri
GTAAGACGTGGTACCGACCATTCATACGTGGCATAGGTGAACACAAATAAACAATGTGCTTGGGCAGTCTTATCTCTGGCTTATTGACCAAGTACCTGACCCGCAATGTGTGGTTACACTGAGATCACTCTTAGGTACGTCTTACGGCGTTTTATGCATGTGTTCCTTGTACAACAAATTCGAAATGTAATCAAATTTATCGATATCTACTACTGATCTCGTGAAATCGCCCCGTAAGACCGCAGTTCCGGTTACGGTTCTAAGTGTCAAATGCCACTTCTACCAAATTCGTATAAGCTTAACCCATCCTTTAGGGCTGTTTGCCCCTACACCTAAGCCTCAAAGTGAGCTTTTCGTTACGACGATCCACTTCTACCAGAAAACGTATTTCAATATTAATGAATTTATTTAATTTAGACATCCTTTTG
>NW_007438107.1:0-428 GCF_000475195.1 Diaphorina citri
TTTCTTCCTATTGGCAGAATACACATTCTGTTGGAAGACATAATGTTATTTATTGCATATTTATATGCTTTACACCTTACACCTTACCTTATTCAGTATTTAAGTATTGTTGAAGATGCCTTTACAAGGGAAGCAAGTCCTGTTCTTACTATGCAATAAAGAAGAGAAAGTTTCCGTTGGAAGACATAATGTTATTTATTGCATATTTATATGCTTTACACCTTTATGTTTTACCTTATTCAGTATTTAAGTATTGTTGAAGATGCCTTTACAAGGGAAGCAAGTCCTGTTCTTACTATGCAATAAAGAAGAGAAAGTAAAGAATAGACCTTCACAAAGTTGCCAAGTCTTCAATCAAGTATTATATACCCACAAAAACACAAATGTGAAAAAAGGCCAAGTTCCTATCGAAAAATGTCGGCCTATAA
>NW_007438108.1:0-428 GCF_000475195.1 Diaphorina citri
AGTGGAACCTGGATATACTATAACATAGGATAACTTACTTGTGGATGTACTATCCAGGAGTCTGGTATTGACAATCTCCGTTTTTTCTCCCCCGTGTACTAACTTATCCAGGTTCAACTGTACTAAATTACTACAGTGGAACCTGGATATACTATAACATAGGATAACTTACTTGTGGATGTACTATCCAGGAGTCTGGTATTGACAATCTCCGTCTTCTCTCCCCCATGTACTAACTTATCCAGGTTCAGCTGTACTAAATTACTACAGTGGAACCTGGATATACTATAACATAGGATAACTTACTGGTGGATGTACTATCCAGGAGTCTGGTATTGACAATCTCTGTCTTCTCTCCCCCGTGTACTAACTTATCCAGGTTCAACTGTACTAAATTACTACAGTGGAACCTGGATATACTATAACAT